>NW_009188376.1:0-39225 GCF_000690835.1 Fulmarus glacialis | reverse complement strand
TATATATATATATATATATAAAATGGTGGATGTACTTATATCAGTAAAATTAGTTTTGTAGAACAAATTATATACAGTGTCCTACGATGCCAAAGCATTTACCATCTTTGTTTCAGGGGAAAAAAAAGAAAAAATAAATATTGAAGAAAGGTGGTCTGTCTAATAAACACTTATAAAAATGTTAACCTAAACACTTTCTCCTGCAACACTATTGCCTGATGTTTCCCTCAGCATTTCATCTTGTCCAAAGGGATATTAGTGTGGGATATAACTCCACACTTCCTACATGAGAGACTTGCCAGAAAGCTACACCAAATCACTTAAAGGTAATATTGTTATAAAGTAAACTGATATAAAACACTTCAGGAACTTCTGGGAGTGATGATGAACAAGTCTTTGGACTTGTTTGTCTGTTGTCGATTTTACATGTTGTGAAGGATAGTATCTTTTTTTTCTGGTTGTTCATAATCCAGTGCATATTCAATTTTGTTTGAAAGGACACATGTGCACAACAAGAATTGCTGAGCTTGTGTGTTGTGTGAGGAGGGACCTGCCGGATGGGTGGAGAGATGGCCTTGAGAGCAAGTGAGGATGCTCAGCTGGGGAAAGCTTTCTGGAGTGCAAGACAAGACAGGCAGAAACAACAACACGGCACAGAAGGAACTTGCAGAAAGGGTGCATGCTGGGAGACTCCTGAGAAGATATAGTGAGCAGATGTACCACCAAGTTTTCAGAGGTGGCAGACAAAGTGATTCTCCTAAGGATCTAGAGGTGGATGTGTAAAGTTTGCTGCAGCTGAGGATGTAACTGGAAATCACATGGAGAGCAAGGCCATGGGGAAAAAGTGCTGCTCTACAAGGGCAGAATGAGTAGGGAGACAATGCTCTCAGTTCCTTTTGTTTCCAGCTGTCACAAGTTGAATTTTAATTTGTTTGAAAAGTTACACTTTGTTCTAGTTGTCATTTTATTAAACCTCAGTTGCAAGCCTTTTGGTATTTTCAGTGCATTTATTTTAAAGAAAAGGTGCAGGCAGATATACTCCAAGATTCTGACTAATTTGGACCTTGTCAAAAATATACACGTAGAGTAGCAATTAACATTTGATAAAAGTGAACTTTTCATTTGTATCCTACAACAGCACGGCACAATCCAACTCCCCCGATACTGCTGCTAATGCAGGAGTTGCAAGGTAAATTCACCTGATCTTCATCAGTGTTAAAATAGACATTTAAAGCTAACAAAGAATTACTTATAAACAGAGATATATAAAGCAGTAGTATTCATTACTAATAAAAAAGGAAATACTTAGGCATATTTTGAGAGGTAGGTTTGTTTCCAATATTTTAATACAATCGCAGTCCTAAGATGAAAGAAGATACACCATGTAGAAAGCTAATAATTTCCAAGTACGAAGACATTTCACCCACTAGTTATATAAAAGGGATTAGCAAGAATATTAACTTCTTCAGATACCACAGTAAGGAAATTCCAAACCAAGAATGTTGTACAGCCTGCTAGTTCAGAGACCACATTTTTAAGAAAGGGGAAGAGTGAAGGCTTTTTCTTCTCATACTGTCTTTACAGTTCTACAGCACAGAACATATTTTCAAAATTTTCTCCTCAACTACAGACATCAGACGAATGCTTTTTTTAAACAAAACCTAAGATTCATCTGTTCCTTTATTTCAGAAGCCAGGGTTTTAGACAAAAAGCTGAATTTACAGTGTATGGCAAACCTTACAACTAAAATCATCAGGTGTGATGACCTCTGAAATACCCAAGACCCAAAGAAGCTGCTTTTAAGAACAAAAGCGTAGAACACCTCTCTTCGAGTCCTACTTTCAAATTTTCAATAAACTACCACCAACAGGACTAACGAGAAGAGTTTTAATTTCAAGAATAAACATAGAGGGGGGGGCAGGGAGAGAGAAAGCTGTTTTCTTCTTTGAATCACCTTTTCAGAGTTCTTACAACTCAAGTGTTTAGACTAGCTAAAACTGCATTAAGAAATTCAGGAAAGGCTGGTTCAACTTTAAAGTGAAAAGTCCTAGAAATTTCATAATTATGAAAACTCTTTTCAAACTCCTAATTAAGATGTTATACAAAGATTTGAGAGTTCGCTTTTGCTCTTCTACAACTCGTAAAACATATGAAGTTTGTATCTCATAAATAACAGGCAACATTGGCCCTAAATATGAAAGCTTGGTTTTGTAAGGCCAAGCCCAAATAATTAGTTTCAACAAACATACTCCGTCAGCAAGTATGACAGAAACAAGTGCTCAATAACAACTTAAGCTTTTAAAGACTAGGGAATATATGCACAACCTGTGAGTGCTGCAGGCATGTGAGAGACTGAACTGTAGAACACTTGTCTCAAAGATTGCTCTGAATATGATAAGAGCAGCTGCAAGGCCACGGAGACCTCTGGCTTGCAGGGGCTGCGTTGTGTGCAAGACTCGGTTGAACACAGGAATGTAGCAACGTGCCATTGCCATGGGAACTACAGCCCTTGAACAGGAATAAACGGGACTGCCAAGACTAGCCCGGCACCCGTCACCCACTGCCGACCCCGCCGTGACCGCCCACCGCCGAAACACCGAAAGACTTGGACCCCCGGGACGCCGCGGATCCATGCTGGTGACTATTCTTGCAACTCTATCCCGAATGCTTGCTTGATTTCTATCTTTGTTCTGATCTATCCTATTGCTACTAATTTTTACTTTTGATAATAAAAGTTGTTTAGGATATGCGGCATTTGACCTCGTTTGTGTCTTAATCTCGCTCTTGGGATCATATCGAAACCTCCCCCGACATTGGATCGGGACAAGGCATTACAATCTTACAGTCCTTCCAGACTTTTTTTTAATGCTTTTCCTTTCACATGGATGCTTAGACCTAGAAGTTCTCAAAACAGATCATTCAGAAACTTTTCAGGAGATCCAAATGTCATCCCTCCACTTTCAATATAACCCTCACAGACCCTCAGACTAAGGAATAAGTGGCTGTCACCGCAAGCATCAAACGTTTCCCAGGTGCTGATGATGTGCTGCAGCACCTCACCACCGCTCTGCTCCAGGAAGCCTGAAACTCTCAATGTCAGGGCACAGAGGGACATGGGAAGGGTGAGCATAACACCGAGGAACAGGGGTAGGTGCTAGTAAGTTCTTGTGTAACCATTTTAATGGGTTTTGGATGTAGATTTGATTACGATTGTAATTAGGCTAGAGGTAAAAATTCTTGGGTATAAGTGTATTTGTGGTATATTTCGTTTTGCACATAATATTTTGAATGCAAGGGTGAGGCACCCACAGTGCTTTCACCATCCTGCACAAAAGGGCTGTGAGCTCTTAAGCAAGTCAAACATCAATTCCACTACTGCACTTCCAAGGATCAAAGTAGAAGAATTGTGAAAGAATCTTTCAGTTCTCAGATTTTGATGTTTAACCTTTTTACACTTGTACCTACACAGAATGTCAATAACCAACTTCCTTCAAGTTTTGTTAATATAATCTATAGCTCCTAAGATCAGGCATTGAGACTAACAATAAATAAGCTTGATCTTCACATTGGCAGAATTTAACATTTCAATTTCCTTTCCACTATTGTGAATTATATATATTACTAAAATTTTCTATTCAAGTTTTAAAAAAAAAAAAAAAAGTGATAAACACTATGAATGTGGACAACTGCAATTGTCACTCCTCTTGGGGGCGTTCCTGGCTGGTGGATCATTGCTGAAGTCAGTTAATACTGAGCTAGACAAATTATTAGCTTCAGTTCTAATATGAATCCCACTGTTAAATACCATGTTACTGTTTCTGAGTTCATAGCCCTAATAATGAACTTTACAATAAGTTTTGCATATCATGGTTGACTAGCTGCCTTGTGAACTCAGTAACTTACCAATTTTCTACCAATTACAGTAGGAAACACTGTACTAAATTAATAGTATATTGTTCTGCCATTCATATTCTCCAACTAAATTATACTTCCTTTTCACTTAGTGGTAAATTACACCACAGATTAAAACATGGAAACAAGAAAAAAACCAATAAAATATAAACCAGTACAAATTAGAGAATAAAATATCAAGAATATATCCAAGACCGTAAGTGAAGCAAATTGTGTCATTCATCCAATAGTTAAAGTGAATTTATAAATGAACTACAGATGCGTCTTCTGAGGGGAGAGACAAATGGCTACAGAACTGAATGAGAACGTATGGGAGAACAAAAAGCTTGAGGAACACTAGGAAAAGATCACATTTACTTAAAAGCATCAAATCAAATACAGCCTAGGCAAGTGGCAAAAGACAATCATTACTTGAGAGGACTAGCTGGGGATTACGTGAAAGAATGAGAAACTCTTAAATAAGTTTTCAGTGTTTTCTGCCTGTATGACAATGCTAATGTTCATATACCAGAAAGGCCAGGTACTCATTAAGAATTGTCTGGGTTATGGCATAGAAAGAGCTATTCTGACTGGATTGTATTGGTGGCGCTATTTTGTGATAAAGTTAAGGAGCTCAAGTCTTTCTTAATAGTGTCATATTATCTGCCAGTTACTGACTAATGTAAAATCCACAGAGGCCAGTCTCAAGTATTTCTTCAGAAATTCCCCAATTCCAGTTGATGTTGCATGAAGAAAGGGTAGGAATGATCTCTCATAACTTTCTAGATTTTCTATTTTTCCATTGTTTGCTGACAATGCAGTATAAAGTTGCTGAAGGCCTAACAGGTATCTATTTTGTAATAATTTCATTTGAATTTATCCAAATCAAGAAGTAGGCAAGTGAAGTCAGTCAATTTTTTCCCCATGAAAAGTTAAAATTCCAGAAATATCTGGAACATTTAGCAGCATTGATGGTCTCCTCTAACATTAATCAATTTTTTGTTATTTCTGAGGAATTCATGAGTGTTGACAACAAGGATGATGACTTACAGAGGAAGTTTAAGTTCATGCCTACTTGCGAACAAGACAAGGATCAGTCTCCTACACATTCATAGAAACTGCCTACTACAGCTAGGTTTTCCTTTATTTCTAGAAACGTGGACCTGCTACCCTACTTTGCAGTAAGTCAGACTTCCAGTTCACATGTATTCCTATGCAGCAGTTAAGCAGAAGAGTGAGATGTTGGTTTTGTACAAAAATGGTTGATATTACGACCACTCAATATTAAAAAAATTAAAAGAAATTTAAAATTGCTTGGTCCAATGAGAGCCTGAGTGTCTCCCTGAGCCTAAGCACAGGCTACTCCAGCTATCTGGACTGAAAACTAGGTGAAACTCAGCCCAAGGAGGCTACAACTCATTTTCTGGGACAAAAGAGAACAAGTGCAATGTTGAGGCATATGGGCAGGTAACTGGGCCCTGAGGTGAGGTTAAGCTAACTGAGGAGGGCAAGAGGAACTCCTGAACATCACATGAGAATCTGCCGAACACAAGAGAGACTAAAGCAAGAAATTAATAAAAATTACTTGTAGTGCCGTGAGGAACAGCTGGGTTTCACAAATGGCTCAAGAGGGAGTGGATAGCTGAACAGGGAGCGTTGGAAATCTTTTTGAGAGCAGAGTCTTGCTAAGCCAACAGAACTTTGGTAAGCATCTCAAGACTACGATGAGTCTGAGATTACTTTAGGTAACACCAGAAATACCAAAATGGGAAATGGATTGGCCCTAAAGGGAAAAAAGGAATTGGGGGCAGGTTGTTTATCTGCTAGGAGGCAAGGATGAAAAAGGGAGGGATCAAGGTGGATCAGAAGTAGCATGCACAGCAAAAAGGAGAGAAGGGGGGATGAAAGCAGCGGTTGTATGCAAGCAGGTCCAAGTCCGGTGCCTGACTGCAGCATCTTCTTATTAAACTCTATTCCAAACTCCCTTTCTTCATGAGAGTGTTGTCTACTCTGTGTACACGCACCCACATAAGACACTAGCAAATTTCAAGCTTGACTAGCCAGCAAGGAGATGAAGACTGGAGAGATTATAGGTCTGTGACTGGATCTGGGTGTGAACGTAGGTCGAGGGAGAGCTACCAGAGAGACCTGTAAGTGTGAGTTTGAGACTGTTTAGCCTGTGAGTAAGAATAGGATTGGGCCATATACAGCTCATGTTTATGTGAGTGCTGTTTGCCGGTATGTGGTGCCTGAACAGCTAGAGGTGATGTCTCCCGTGTATATTGATCTGCTTATGGCCAGCCATCCTCGCAGTGTTTGTGTGCGGCGGCTATATACACTGGCATATTAGGAATAATGGGAACAGAAAAGGCAGCAGCCTGGCATTTAGCAGGGATGGGAGAACCCTCTCTGGCTCTAGCAGAGCAGGGAGAAGAACTCCCATCAGTCCCAAAGTCTACTGGTCTTCTCTTAACATGCACAAGCAGTGAAACACAATTCTGAGCTATATATGGCATTTATCTTCTCCTGTCAGTTTATGCACACATCGTAATCTACAGTATTTAGCTTCACTTAAATACTTTTTGCATTTGGGTGTCTCATAGATGTGTAATTTGCCCTGTTCAATATTTATTATTTTTCAAACAGACAATAAAAACTCCAAAGAGAGCAGTTATGAGGCTTTTCATAAAACAAGGACTTGTTTTTTTTTCTTCAAACTGATTATCCAGCTCTTAAAGTGATTGCAATAAGTTTGCCTTTTATAGATTATTGACCTGGTTTACTTTCATTTCATTGATAACCCATTATCAAATATCATGGTAACATAATTGCTGATCATGCACTCTTCATGCAGAACCCTGCCACCTCTAGCCTGCAGGTGAACAAATGGATGCAGGGTGCCTTGGGAATGTGTTTCACTTATGAGTAACAGCTGCTCAGAAGTGTGGTAAATTGAAAGACCGAGTTACTGACCTGGCCAACGCACAACATTCCCAAGGGCACCTGTACAAACGCTCCAGCTTCAGGCACCTGCAAGAAATCCATTTCATCCTGCCACAGCTCCAACTGGTGACACGCACGGTGAAGGCAACTCACATCCCCTTTCACGGACTTGATGCTGGCACTTCAGCCATTAAACTGATGACTCACACTAGTATCTACTATAATTCTGGCAGCTTTAAAACAAAATGTATCTATTCTGTTTCAAATATCTCTTCTCAATTGTGGACCATGTCTACAGTTTCTATTAGAAAAAGCTGGTGTTTCAACAGTCCAGTAATTAATTGCTTTTTTCAGAGTGATACTAAGTTTTCAGGGTTCTTTTGTTTTCTGAGAACTTGAATTTCAAGTTCATTTAGAATTGTTTCCCCACATGGTTTTTGATCATCACAGTTATGCCTTCAAGAACTATACACAGGCTTTTATATCTCTGCTCATTTCTATAAGTAATATAGCAACAAAAACATCAATAGGAAAATTAAGTTCTTCCTCCCCTCCAAGAACAGAGAAAGATGCAACATGTAATTTTTAATTAAAAAATTGGACTGCTTTCTAACAATTGCTGGTTTTACACTGAACAAAATAGAAGAATGTGTCCTGTGTTTCATGTGCAGAAAATACATTTGTTAGAGAATAATGGCAATATAAATTAAAGAATTTTATTACTGAACTGGTTTTATTACTTAACGGGTTATATATTGGGTGGAAAAAAATTAGATTCAAATCTACCGTAATGAAAACAAGTTGTAAATGAAAACAGCTGTGGTAAAAGAACACAAGAATTAGCACAGAGATATCTAATAATAGCTTTTGACATTCGCAAAGCATATGAAATTATAGTATTCTTCATCAATATGCTCCATCCCACATATCCATATTCATCCACTTGTATCAGAAAAGAACAAACAAAACTGCAGACAGATCTGTGAACTTTTCACAGTTGTTTGAATCAGCCTCATCTTTATACTACAAGTCTCACTGCCAACAACCACATAAATAATAACAATTAGAGCAATATTGTGTAACCTTCCCCTTTACCTTTAGTGAACAGCACTATGCTATGTAGAAAAGTGACAGGGTACTCTACATCCGCATTACACAGATTAATTAGCAAATTGAAAGCCCTTTACACGGTCTAAGTAAATTTACTTCTCAAGTTCCTAGTTATAATTTCCAGTAATTTTTATTATTATTTTTGCAAGTTTGCATGAAGGAATCCTATTAATCTTACTTTTATCTCAAAAAAACCCAAATAAGCTAATATATCCAATATTTTATCTGCCACACAGAAGGCAAAACACAGACTTATTTCTGAAATGCAAAATTCTATTTGCTACCTGCTGCAAATGGAAATTCACCAGGACCAAAATTACTGCTAAAGCAATATGATATTATAAATAATCACATTTTATTAAAAATAACATTAGGGAATGATTCAGTTGATAAGTCCCATCCCTAAAAGTCAAGATATAGGAAGTATAGATCAGTCTTTGATAGCAGAAATTACAACAGAATGGTGCCCCGTTTACAATTGTTTTGTTACATTTTCCTTTTCTTACAAAAAAATCATAGACAATTTATTATTTAAAAATCTATTTTGATATAGTGAATACCTATTTTATATCAGAATTCTACTCCTAAAAGAATTCTTTTCCAGATAATTTTAGTGGGGAGCAGGTGAAGTGGCCTGGGAGCCAGGGCAGAGGGAGTAGATGTGTAGGTGTGCGTGGCACTAAGGGCGAGACCATGGGAGGAGATGTGTATCGGGGACTCCAGGGAAGCCCTGGACAGCTGCTGGAGAGACCATGGAGTCTGGGGGTCTCTAGAGGCGAGACCGTTTTGTGCATGTGTGCCCACATTTGTGTAGACATGCATGTATTTGCGTGCACATACATTTATGTGCGAGTTTCTGTCTCTTCTGACTAAGGCACCCGGGAAGAGCAAGGATCCTGGACCTGCTACTAGCCTGCGTGTCCAAGGCTGGCTGTTGTAGGGACCCGCAAGGTGTGCACGTGTGTGTGTACACGCCGGTGTGTGCAAAGGGGTCCGTGCATGCTGCTGGCACCTGGGCTGCAGGCCTCAGGGCTCACATGCCCAGATGCCAGCAACTGGGAAGACTGGGATCTAGGGGCAGCTACGGGGCAGACTGAGCCCAGCTGCTGGAGGGAGACATATTGTACACATGCAAATATATTCCCGGTAATGGGCCTCCATCCTGCTCAGCCAGAGCAGGGAACAGGATGAGGCTGGATTTAGGCCCTCCAACACTTAGGTTTCCATGCAAAAGTAGAATTGTGGAAGCTTACAAATAACATACAGGCTATGCATGGGGCTGTAAGATGCAAGATATTTCACTTCATTGGTTTTAAATTCATTTATATAAAGTAAGTTTTGAATTTGCATCTGATATGCAAGCCTTGGGGACTGCAGTCAAACAATGCTCTTTCCTGGCTTCAGCTAAGAGACCTTAAACTGAAAGATGTTATTGTTGACCTATAGCAAGCGTGCCATCTCCCCTCCCTCCCCAATCCCAGCACAATTATTAGATGCACAAAATATACAAAGTGCACAGGTATTCCAACTTTTACATATACAGTCCAGAGAATAGAACAGGAAGAGTCCAAAGTTTCAATCTTGCATTTCATTAAGCGCATTCATTTGTTCAGCATTGCTGACACTTGCACACTAAGCAGAGGAAAATTTAAAGATTAAATCTCACAAACATCCCACTAAAAAAAAAACCAAAACCAAACAAAAAACACAACCACCAAAAAACCATGCAGAGCACTGTAGCTCATGTTTTTGCCCCAGAAACAGGGCACCATAAAATAACCTAACTTAATATCTTAGTTCTAGCAGTAATGAAGTATTTTGTCTGTCTTGCAGAAGTGATTAGTAGTATGGATTTCAGCTAAAATTTGCTAGTACTGAGGATTTTAGTACCTCTGTTTGCTAGTACTGAGGATTTAGAAAACCTTTTCCAGTCGAGCTTCTAGAAACCAGGAGAGTCTCAAACAGTGAGCCAGACTGAACTTTGTAGTAAGATGAAGATGACAACTTAAGCAATGTATAACTTTGTAAATGTAGTAGGAAAAGATAGAGCCATATGAATTCACTGGGCTTCCATCTTCAAAGAAGCACATGAATTAAACACTAGAGTTAATTCATGAAGATATTTAAGTGAACCTGCCTTATGTGTTTGAAGACAGGATTAACTGGGCCCAGAGCTTTCCACCCCTCCCCACTAGCTGTCTTTCAGCAGGGTGTCACCCCTCTCCTCATGAGAGGGGACAAGAGGTATCAAGTTGGAGAAGAGGGCATTGGGACCGGGGCAGGGGACAGAGACTAGCTGGCTGCCTGACTGTGTTAATAATCACAGCCCGTTTTCACGAGATGTCAGCAAGTACTGTGAGAGCAATAAGCTTCAAAACTCAACCTCAATTAAAGCACATTTAACACAGATGTTGCTACTAGCAACACAGTAACGCTGTCGTTGTAACCTCTCCTGTCAAGGTTACTACTGCCAGTCTTTCAAAATATAGCACATTATCTATTCCTTGAACATATAAATTATCTTTTAATACACAAATCATATGCAGATTTTGTACTTACTGTGCAATCGGGCAGCAGAAAGTAACTTTTCTGCAAACAGATTTCTTTTTCTATGCAATTCCTTTTCTCTGGACATTAATTTTATGGGGCGCAAACAGGCTCAAAAAAATCTTTAATGGCTTCTGTTATGCGGTATTTAATAATACTAATTTTTTTAGTGGGATTGCGATTAACAAATTGTTGCACTGCTTTTCATTCTCTCAAATGGTCAGAGTGCTTTAATATGCATGGATGCTTTTTCAGACTGCCTCCAGCACCCGTAGTTCACATTTCCCATATAATTCCTAGAGCTGCTGAGAGAAAGGACAGAGACAGATGCTTTTTACCCTGTAGATATTCAAATGAGTAGTTGAAGAGGTTGGAAGCAGGGCAGGACTAAATGCCTTACCCATTTATCTCCTAGAGCTACAACAGCTAAAACAACATTTTTGTGTACCTTACTGTCAGCAGTTATCCATCTTCTACAAACTTCTTTCCCTTAAGCAACCAATTCAAACTTTTACAAATGAACCCCCGGAAATACTTTTTTTTTTTTTTTGTATGAATTTGCATTAGAAAGGGTGTACATCAGATGTATGCAGCTCAAGATTGGGCATACTATCTCTGCACACAATTAGTGGTAGAGCTTCTGACTTCTCTATATGCAACAGTAGATCAACAATAAGTGCATTTCAAAGTCTTCTTTAAAAACTGTGGGCTTGCAGTGGATATTTCGGTTAAGCATGGTCCTCTGTCCATGGACTAATGAGGCTTCATTTGCTACAAGTGCATGCCTCACTTCCCCTCATCCTCTCTTTCCCACAGTATTCTTATTTTTCTCCTTTTTCTCTGTGCCATCTGAAGCCTTTAATTTTCCTTCCTCCCAACTCCTACCTTCCCTTTTTGGCTAGACAGTCTAAAATAGGAGTCCTATCTGCATCCAAGCCCCAGCAGGTACTGACTGCCTGGCACACCCACAGGCACCCAGCTGCATTTTCTCCAGCGGTGAAAAGGCAGGCTGCACTCTGCCTGCCTTCCCTCCGTGCAGAGAGAGAGGTAGACTCCTCTCCTACTACTGAATCTCACAGGACTCGCAGGAACTCCTTCACTGCCTTCAGGCTTCTACTGCCTGACAAATTTAGGAGGAATTGGCCAATAGATTAAAAAGCTACCACAGATAACGGACAGTTATAGACTCTGTGACTGTACCAAAAAGCTAGTAAATTATTTAAAATCATGCTGAAACAGAATTTCCTTATATACACACACACCAGAATTCTCTTAAACTGGATTTCCATTAGCTACAGAAATGGCAAGATTGGTTATTTCTTTATTTTTGTCAACTTGTAGTTTTAAATATCCACAGCCCACAAAGATCATTTATCTCTGACAGGATTTTCTTCCTGAGTGCATGTATCACTGATTATAGTCTAGCTCATGTACAATCAGATTTCCATTTCTTTGTACTGTACTGTAATTAAGGTTATGTGGATCAATTACTAAATTAATTCCAGGGTTATAACATTATCATTAAAGTCAGAGAATGATTCAGGGAATTAACAGATACCGGGTAGGTAACACTTCAGCCAAAATTGCCTTTTGACTGCTTTTCTCCCAACCTCAGTGCAATGAGTGCACCCTGAGTTCTCTTAAAACTAGCTTAACAAATTTAATGGTGTCAAAAATAGTCCCACTCTGGCTTCAGGGTTTGGCTAAGCAACCACACAAATATATATTAATTGTTGTCATTCTGGTTCAGTCCATCTACTGTGTTCCAGCTGCTGTTACCTTGTGTTCAGATCACAATAGAATTATAGGTCATTTCATTGGCTGGCAATGCATCTTCAAAATACACATTTAAATATGCTGATGTAATAACACAAAAATATAGAAGTGCTAGCCTGGTTCACTATACAAAGTTTATATATTTTGTCACTTCCCATTCTCTTGTTTGAATTGTAACTTCTTACGGAGTGGACAGATTTACTAGTAGAAAACAACTCAGGGCAAGATGCAGTTACCAAAAGGAGCAAACTCAAACCACTCAAAGATAAATTTAGTTAACATAATTTTAATTTGAAAAATAATTTAAAGGCAATATTAAAATGTAGACAAACAAAACAAAGGAAAATAGATCTTCAGAAAGAATAGAATAAACTAATTACATAGGAAATATTCTCCATTTTATGTTAACCTATGCTAACATTTTTCTTTTTTCCTGATTAGAAGTATGTCAAGTACTTCTCCAACTTCTTTTTACAGTAATACAACTGACATAGGGATGACTCAACCACATTAAGGAGACTTTATATTTTAACATTAATCTCCCCATCTTGTATCTGTTCCACTTATAAGGATAAATGACTCTGTATTGTAAGAGATTGTTTAGCTCACAATCAGAAGAAATCTCCAAAATCCTCTCCCAAAATACAATTTTTTGTCTCTTATTCAATCACAAACATTTTTTCTATACAGTCTTAATTCTGCCTTTAAAGCCAATTACAGTAATCTAATGATAGAAAAAGTTTGGGGTTTTTTTCCATCTTGGAGACATGGCCAATGTAATCACCAATACTAACATTACTGTAAGAGTTTTCAAAAGGGTATCACCTAACATTTCTTGCCTCAAAGAACTTGTACGTATTGCATGGGATTAAGCAACATAAAACATTTCCATTTTGTGACTGGGATACTATAGATTCAGGTTTTTTAATTAGTCTGATTTAGCCAATTTGTTATTACCTGGATTACTATTGATTTCCTAGACTGAAAAGCTGCATATGCAGGAGATTTCAGCAGCAATACACAGCATCTTCATAAAATTAAAGCCATTTAGTCATTTTAATTTGTCATAAGTTTCTTTTGTCAGAGCCTGTATTAGTTTCAAATCTTAGCACTCATTATGAATCCCTGGTTTATAGCAAAGCAGAGTCAATCAACTGCAGAAGGAGAAACCAAAGGAAAAATAACGGACACAGTCACCCCTTTGGCTTGGGCTGAGACAGACAGTACAAACTGAAACAAACACAGAAGTCAGCAAAGATCACGACACTGATCATTAATTCTTTGCTAGTTTTGTGTCTAATGCTACAATGCAGAGACAAATAATATCCTCTGAAGAAATGTCTGGTACTAACGAAAGCTGTTACGGAGTACAAGAGAGACAGCATCACTTGAGAACATTTTTTCCTTTCAGCCTTCTCTCCCTTAGACCCTGGTCTTGCTAACTGTCCCAAAAGAACAGATCAAAGCACCTATGGGTAAATGCTGAAATGTGAGGCAATCCAAATATCCCAAAGCAGCAGTTTGTAGGTTTAGGCCTGACAGCAACTGGTAAAGCACGTAAATACAATTTTAAAAGAAAAAGTGAGAAGTTAAGAAGCTACAGCTTTGAAAGTGTTACTCGCACTTCTACGTCCATGCAGTGTCTGCTAGCAGAAATTTCTCCTGCTGCATTGGCTTAAGGTACTACAAGGAAAGGAAGTAAGAAGCTATCTGATTGCTCCCTCTGGTTTCGAGAGGGAGTTAATTGCTCCCCCTGGTTTCGCAATGGGTTAATTTACAAGTTTCTCCATGCAGCAGTTCACCCTTGCATCTGAGACAAAACATCCAAGTTGCATCTGGACCTTACCTACATGACAAGCTCAGGTCAGTAGGGCAGTAAGAGCTGGCTTGTACCACCTCAGCTTTCCATCTCAGCTGACCCCAGAGGTCTTTAGTCTGGAGGAAGAGCAGCATAGCCAAAAGGACAAGTCTTCCTACTGTAAGGCTGATGGGACAGTCCTTATCGCAACACATGTGACTTGAGAGTGTTGTCGATTTAAAGCCCTTGAAACACACAAACAAGCATGTTTAGAGAGGAGACATTGCTTTATTCTGCGCAGTGTGCAGGGTGGATATTTTCCACAAATCAAGCACACCGCCACAAACTCCAGGCTCGCCTTTATAGTACAAAATTAGCAAAACCACGCCTAAAGCCATGCCTAACTAATACATATTCATAAGATTTTGTAAGCATTACTTATCTTCCTTGGCATTCTTCCCAGTCCTTATGCGCTTGCGCAGGGGTCTTCGGTGGTCATCAGTGGTTGTTTGGGGAAGTGCCCCCTCCTCATTTTGAAGCAAAGTTCAGTTTTAGAGCACAGGTTTGCTGCTTTATCAGGGATGACCCTGGCAACCATTCAAGTCTTACGAAAACAGTCTTTGAAATACAGCATTTTCTATACGTTCAGGTCATCTTGACACTCTCTTATCTCAGGGACTAAGGATGATGTATTCCAGGAAGGTTTGGGAGGAACAGAAAAGGTACATCCTTGATAAGAGAATGACAATTCATCGTTAAGCTTGTAACTGTCTTACACATTATTTACATAATTTGCAACTGTCCAAGGCTTCAAGAGCAGGCTTAGATACACAATTTAGATTAGACATGAACATTTAGGCTACCAACATCAGGTGAGAGGGGAATCCCACGTAAATGGCAAGAGCAAGACAAGACATCTTCCTTTAGGAAGCCTAGGGGTTTTGTTATCAACACCTCCCCATGGGATCAGCCGCCAAACAGCCGTGTTGGGTAAACAGGAACAAGGTGAGAAGGAGGAAGCACAGTTCAACTCGGGATACTTTTTACAGGCATAGGCTGTTCACCCTTATCCCCAGGAACTTAAACACAGCCTGGTAACTCAACTGCAGAACTCAGTGCAATTTCTTAAACTTCTCAGATCAGACAGCTGACACCACAATCTAGTACACAGAGATTTCATGCCCAGCAAAGCCACAGATGCATAAATTAGTAAGCAGATGGGGAGACAGCTCAAATTATGCTTTTTAAACTGTTAATCCCAATAATACTCCAAACTACATAACACAGATTTCAATTGTCTTCTATTTTTAACAACAACTAATATCAAGTAACGAGCAAGAAATATATAGAGAAGTCAAACCATCAATTCTCCTCTTTGAAACATTACACCTAAAAGAAGATTTTTAACCTGTTTTACCCAAACGAAAGGACACAGGACTGGTCAGCATGACACAAGAGAAAAAGACAGAGAGAAAGTGTACATGCGCATGTGTGCATATGTGTGTGTATATATACATGCATATATATGAGTATAGCTAGCACATTGTTCAAAAGACAAACAATTGCTTTATGGCTTTGACATAGCACAAGACAATAATCTGACATGCCATAGCCAAAGAAGAGCCAAGTTTTTGCCATGCATTTTTGAGGATGTGTAGAACAGCTACTGCATTGCGCTGTTATGCTCAGATCAGTGCGGCTACATTGCTCAGCCATATAAGCTCATCTTCAGAAAGATTAGTTTTATGTGACACTAAAAACAATGACAGAGGCTGCGGAACCAACATATACAACCGTACTGCACTCTGGCCAAGAGCAAAGAGGGAACACAATCACAGTGAACTACTTGAGAAAATGATGAGGGTGCTTATGAGGGAAAGCAAAGCTAGATTTAGCAGTCCTTTATTAGGTACTCAATCCTTTCACTTTGCTATGTCCTATCCTACAGAGGATTTTTTCCCTTTTCCTCAGAGCTCTTCCTTAGCCTTCAACAAATCATCCATCACAACTGGCCAAATATTTAATCCTATGGGTACTACCAACATAGATGCACTATCTATAGGTATGATATTGCCTGCCTTATCAGCTTGTAAATTCAGCAAAAAAAGTATTCTCTTCTAAAAGTTAGGTGTGTGCAACAGCAACTAGCACAGTGATACACATCTGGTATTTTATATACAACAAATGAGGAGGGGTATAATATGTATATATTCCCACATTTAAAAATATATGTGTAAATAAATGTGTGCACACGTGTAAACATCCAGTTAGGAATCCTGACAGGCAACAAATACTTTTCGTACCAGTTATTCAGACTCCAATTATTCAGCAATATTACCAATGCATAAAAATGCCAATGCCACTATTACGACAAATTAAGTGCATAGGTATTGTGGCAACCATAGTTTTGTGTTGTCGTCAGTGCAAACATGCCTTTCTTATCCTTTTACCACCACCAAGCACAAGAAGAACAGAGCTGGTTACAGTCACCCAAGCTACATGACACCCTGTTCAAATGGTATAGTTCTGTATTATAGCCACAGTATAACCAACCACTCTGAACTACTAGCTATATATTATGCATATATTTAATAACATTCATATGCTAAATGTATCAAGATAGAGACCAGGATTTTTTTCATTAATCAAGGAACTGGTGGGCTTGGTCCTATATGAAGTCAGAGATTTTTGATAAAAGATGATCTTTGGGATCTTTTCTATTGAAGCATTGCATGGAAAAATATGGAAAAGTGCTTATTGGAAAAACAAGTGTAATAAATGAGTGATGAAGGTTGTCATCTTCAGCAATAAGCTCACAAATGTGATAGCCATATTCTTTAATATATCCCAGTTATATAATATACTATAGGTATATTGGGTATATACCTTAATATTAAGTATGTCAAGACAGGCTTTGGATGGGCCTTGTAATATTTGATCTGTGAGCAGAAGTGATGTAATATGTGGGGGTTTTTTTGTATTACAAGTCTGACTATGAATTGTAGGCCAGGTTCATGGTACAAATACCAGCATCAAGGAGCTTTTTTCCAATTATGAGGTGCATATAGCTACTCTATCACAGTATCTTTCAGCATTCTGTAATCATCTATTAGGTCCTTCTTGAGAACTATTAAAAAAAAAATTTGTTTACCTTCTGGTTTCCATACAGTAGAAAATTACTTACGAAAGCTACCGCCTACCATAAGTTCAAGGGAAATAAAGGAAACTAAGGTGATAAAAGGAAACTAAGGTGATGCTTTTAAACTAGTGTTTATTGGCAGTTTTGAGCATAAATCTACATATGTTCCTAGGAAGCCATTCACAGGAAAAAGCTGGTATTTTCAGTTAAAAAAACATCTTAAGGGTCTGCTGTGCATAACATTAAAAAAAAAAAAAAACAAACAACTAAGCGTATTAGATGAACATTGATCACATGATTTTGAAGATCGGCAGTTACTTCTAGCTTGATTTCTGCCAAGCCTACAAACACATTTACACAGCTTACTCTGAAACATTTTCCTCACTAACAGGTCTGAAAAATTCTGCCCACTCTAAAGCAATCTTTTTTAAATGGTAAGACAGGGCAGAATTTGTTTTCTTCGTATTTATAACCATGGTAAATAGCTGATCATAAAATTTTGTTCTTGAGCTGTATATTTCACAACAATTTTGCAATGTTGTCATGAAGCATGTAGACACACACTGAAAGTGTCAGAGAATGTGATTTTTCCTTCCAAAATGAAACATATGGCATTTAATTTTATCTAGTGCACATCCTGAAACAAGCATATAAATTCTTTGGTATATGTGCACCTTATAATACAAGTATAGAGACAATAGTTTTAATAAGGATTATGTTCTTGTGCATATTACCAGCACCTGTAGGTGGATAAGCCAGGCATGGTGATGACCATGCAAATTAGCAGAATTTCCTTTCTATATTAAGGTTAATCTTAATTCTTATTATTATGCAGGAACAGGAGTATTTAAATTCTGTCTACAAAAAGATTAATTATTTTCCAGTTATTTGTGTTCATTTTAGCAGCTGTTTACCCCATGTTTACTGCTACTCAATTACTTCATCAACAGGAAATGCAATACATTTATATCAATTATTATTGTGATGATGAAATATTACTTATTCCCACTGTTACACTTCATGAGGCAATGCTTTTGGCTCTGCATAATTATTAGCAGTTTGACAATAATTACATAACTTCAGTGAACAGTGAAGAAGTCAGTTTAATTCCTTTATTTTCTCTGACTTTTTTGCAGATGATAGAATTCCATGTCTTGAACTATAACCTTCATAGTTCAGTATGTAATATTGACTGTATAAGCAACTAAATATGCTGAAAAATTCCTTTTTAATTTTATCCATTGCATAAAGTTTCCCACATCAGACACTAACTGTATTAATTAATATACAGATTTAGAGAACAAGTGACTTACAAAACCAAAAAATATTTACTCATCTGTTTTGCCAACTGATTTTTTTTTTAAATTCACATAGGATTTCTAAAACTTTTCCTTACATCAAAAGCAAAAATAAGTGAAAATACTGTAGCTTCCTCAAGTCCAAAATACATGAAGCAATCTAACACTACATAGTTTCTTGAATCATACCATGCAGACATTTGTGGATTTCAATTCACTCTCATAAAATTTATTTTAAATCTATACCATGTAATCATAGCAAGAATGTGTTATTCTGGTAGTTTAATATTAGAGAAAGAAATTATCTTGCCAACTCACTAATGATTTACACTTGTGAGTAAGCAGTGCACTAGCAAAGAGAGAGGTAGTACTGGTCAGAATGTTGTAGCATTCATCACTGACTCCCATAGGGATGGGCATCAAAACTGCATGTAGTCTTTTCAATCATTTTAGTCAGTTGTCAGTGACATTTGACCAGACTGGGGCCCTAACAATAGCAACCACCACCACAAGGGTGAATATAAAGCAGCTTTTGACAAGGGAACATGCAAGAAAAACATATGCAGCCTAGGATTATGAGCAGAAAACATATATAGCTGCAGATAAAAGAGGAGACATCAATTATACAAAAAAATTAAATAAATTAAGTGACAGAAATATAAGACTATGAGCACCTGGTACAGCACTGACACGGTATTTCTAGTTGTAATGTCATCATTAGACATTGTTCCTGGACTTGAGGGAACTTTCTGAATTAGAATTTGTCTGTATTTTAACTACCGTTAGCTGTGTTTTGGAATCACATAAAAATGCCTTATGTGCTTTACAAATACACTCCTTGAAGCAGTCAAGTGCTGAATTTTTTTTCCCTTTTAATTTAATTAGCAACCGCAAGAAATATGAATGGCACTTGAATTGTTAGCTTAAAAACTAACTTAAGAGTTGAATAAAACTTAGTGCTTTGCAAGGAAACATGATCCAGAACAACTGCCAGTGGCAAGAATATCTCAAACAAAAAAATAAGCTTACAAACAAAACCAAAGAGTTTCCAACTCTCTTGTTGGGGGGAAAAAAACCCTCAACACTAAAAGCCCCCCCAAAATCCAAACCCTTGAATAGTTTCTAGAGCTTTAAAATCTAGAAAGTAGCCTAAGTTGTTGGACTAACTTTGTTTCAATATCAATATTCTTAAACTAGCTCTGTAATTTTGAGTATTAGCTTCCTCTCTGCTCCACTTAAGCTTGAACATTACCACCATGCTCTACATACTTAGGTGTTTTCTTGCATCACAGATCAGTGTTGCTAATCAGTAGTTGCATCTTTATGAAAGTTGCAGAGTATTTCAATATTGTTTTATGTGAGCAGCAAGCAAAGGTGTAGGGGAAGAGAATCTGATACAATGAACAGGGCTCCTTTATATGAGAATATGATTACATGCAGAAATTCAACTATTTATTCTATGTTTTATTACAAGTTCTTGTAATTCCTCTTATATTTCCCTTATATTTGCCTCTTTACAACAGTTGAAGGTAGACAGGTATGCTGGAGGAAATCAAGCCCTAAGTATAAAATTCTTGACAAAGTGAGACAGAAAAATTCTATCAGCATCATCTCATTTAGCCCAAATAGAAGAAAACTTAGAAGTTAAAGATTCAAGGTAAATTACCAGAATCTGTTGTGAATGTTTTTTGGCTCTTTCAGAAGTCCAAGGTAGGCAAGATTCATCATTTAAACATGGTTATGTAAAAATCAGTTGGCTCCCTGATAAAGGATAGCAATTTTAAAAGTAATTTTTCCACCACTTAGTGATTTATACTTACTGGTAGGAAGAAGAGAAGAACCATCAGAAGTTCAAAATTAAATATAATTAATAAGAAGTATAAGGCACACTAGCATAAATGCAACTGCCAAAAGAAAGAAAAAGAAAATATGAACATAGGAATTTATAAGAAAAATTAAATACAAAACAAAAACAGTTTTACAAATAGATTTAGCAAATGATGATTTTATCACCAAAAAAATAATGAATAGAATATCTGGCTCAACAACTACTAGTGAACTGCAATTCAGATTAAACAGTTGTTTTGCATATGAAAATTTATTCTTTAACAAATTGCTAGAGTAATAAACCGTCCTTTTAATTTCAAAGATAATCTCTTATAAATTCCATATTATGATTGCCTTTGTTGTTTTGGGCTCAGGAAGTTTCAGAAAGAAATTCTATTGACATAATATTTGTTGGCTGAGCTGATAAGACAAAACCCCCAAACTATATATAAGTCTTCTTCCTTAACAATTATTTCTGCCTTTGGCTGAGTTTCTTTTATGGTAACAGATGAAATGTAT
Source organism: Fulmarus glacialis (assembly GCF_000690835.1). Classification (NCBI taxonomy): domain Eukaryota; kingdom Metazoa; phylum Chordata; class Aves; order Procellariiformes; family Procellariidae; genus Fulmarus; species Fulmarus glacialis. The sequence continues at coordinate 18,377 of NW_009188376.1, read as the reverse complement.
TACAAGTAGCAACCTGAAAGGGGCCAAGCAGCCTCAAAAGTAGCAAAAAGAGCTTTCTTGTTGATTATATCTATTATGAACAAGGATTTTAAATAACACTTCTTTTTTAGCATATTCTATAGAATGTTACTGAAGAGTATTGGTCTACATTCTTTAGCTGAACAATTAAAAAAATTGTCAGGAATAATCTCATTTTCTGTTAGATTCCTAAAGCAGAGAACTGTAATTTACCTCTGATTAAATCTTAGAGGACTCTTCCATGAGCTTGAAGCAATTTCAAATAAATAAGTATTTCCAAGTATGGATATAACTTCAAAAGCAGATGCATCACATCACTAAAGACTTAATTCAACCCAAATAGTTAGATACTTCTTTTCCTTAAAAGAAAAAATATAGGATATATTCTTACTGTATTTAACATTAGAGGTACAAAGAAGTGCAAAGTATATTTTTTTTGGTAGTGATGAAAAAAAGTCAAAAATTCAGTTTATGCAAGCCAGTATCATTTTGTCCTTGCTAAAGTAGCTGTGAAAATCAATGATAACATTCATATAGCCAAAAAGAGCTTTTTTCTTTTTAAAACAATATACAGTTTAACCAGAACACCTATGCATCAAGCAGAAAATTGGTCAGAGAATCTATTGTGCTCCAATTTAGATTATCATGGTTCTTCCTACTTTCACCTGAAATACTGCATACTGGTTAATTCCAAAGAAAGGATTCTGACCTTACTGTCTGAGCCAGAATGGCAAACTTTATATTCCCAAGAGACTAAAAAGGAAGTCTTCAGCCTGAGTCAGCAGTGTGACCTGGCAGCAAGGAATGCCAACAGCATTGCAGCCCGTGTTAAGAGGAGCAGAGCCAGGAGGCTGAGGGGAGGGATTTGTCCCTCCTACTCAGTGCTACTGAGACAATATTCAGAATACTGCGTCCAGTTTTGAACCCCCCGTACAAGGCAGATGTTGAACAACTGGGTCAAGTTCAGTGGGAGGAGACTAAGCCAAGCTCTCGCCCTGTGGGAAGGAGGTCTTTGCAGAGGTAGACAGTGGAAAGATGAGAGACAATGAACATTAACTGAAACAAAAAAGATTGTGATTTGATATGGGGGGGGGGGGGGGGGGGAGTTGTGCAGTTTCCATCCTTGTAGGTTTTCAAGACCTGATCTCAATTCTGTGTTGATCCTGCTTTGAGCAAGAAGTTGGACTAGGTGACGTCCTGAGGCCCCTTGAACCTCAATTATTCTACGATTGTAACGCAGAATTATATAAATGTATTTTGGCAGAAATAGAGCCTTTGATTTTGGTGGTTACCTTGACTGATCCAAACATTCATTTTAACAGACAAAGAGGCATATGAACAGTCTCCCATTACAAACTGCCTCCGCTCAAGAAGTGCAGAGAACAGAAGAAAAACTCCAGGGCAAACAGCACATGTGACTGGAATCTCAACCGACTCCCAGTGCAGTGCTGCTAAACTCCAATAGGATTTTGTTGATTTCTTAATTTAGCTGTTTCCTTTAACCCTATACACATGCACTCGCATATCTACTAGTGCTTGAAATAAAGTGACAGAAACAGTTTTACACACGCATACTACTAGCCAAGTCCTATTTTACAAAAGATCCAGACATGCCACTACATACTATGTTTCTACTCCAGGCTTATGTTTTTCCCCTGTTGCATGTATTCAAATCTATTCTCACCAACAACAGGACTTGATATTATAGCAATATAGTCACATTATTTCTCCATTACTGAAGGGGATGAAAGCGTTGATGAACCAGTCAGTTCATCAGGTTGTTTACAGTGCTGTCATTAAAGCAAGTTAGTGAGTTAAGTTCATGTAAAGTGGGGTGATACTCAGCCCTGAAGTTCAGGCCTAGGATACTGAGTCAATCCGTTACAAAAACAAAGGCAAGTTCAATTTGGATCAACGATTCAATCTTCACTCTATTCCAGTTCCAAATTTCAGAGCTGTGAACCTGAGACACACACACACACTTTTCTACAAATTATACATAATTTGCGCATCATAATAAAGCATAAATACTAATTTAGGTGTTCATTTTCAACTGCAGAATCATGAGAAGTTACAGGCAATTTTGTAGTTAAAATAAGTAGACATTCATATAGACTGGAGTTCAACAGAAGCACATATTAGTACAACTACAAGACCAAATTAGCTCATCTAACTCCCTTTAGACTCCCGGTAAAAAAAAGATATTTTATTCTGCATAGAATTAGCCCCTGTGCAGATATGAGTAGTGGCAAGAATGGAATCACTTATGTTGAATTATTATTTCATATAAGCATCCTTATCAATAACAAGGATGGAAACCTATCAGTAGGCAAACAAGAAGGTTTGACATCCAGGTTGTAAAGCAGTAAGTTATGTGCTACAAAAGCTCTGAAGTTAAATAAACCAATCCCAGAAGGTAACTGGAGGAAAAAGTCATTATTACAGAGAAGGTCTATACGGAGGCCACTGAATAAGTAAAGTTGTCTAATCATGCATGCTTTATTGATTATTACTATCAGATGAAAGGTATTGACATTAATTGTTTCATTTTACAGCATAAGATTTTTCTGCAGTATGAGGGATCAGTGCCAGATTTATCTAAGTCTACTGATATAAGAAACCCCAAATCTGATTTCTTCCATTTTCTATTGTGTGGGTTAAAATTCTCATTTACAGTCAAAATAAAATATTGGGAGCAAGTTATATGTCAAGAAAGCAGCTGACAGTAAATCTCCTTAAAGCTGTAGCTAGCACCTCATTCTGACGCTAACTAGACAGAGATGTCATAGATTTCAGCAACTAAACAACAAAATAGATTTGTGAGAAGAAACACTGATTTGTCAGGAAGTCAAACTCATCTATCCTGACTCGCTAGTGACTATAGCAAACAAAAAAATCCAAAATAATATTGTAAAAGAAAAACTGAAAAAAATCTTAATGTTACATCGGGCAGAAGGCAAGTGCGAGAGAATTGCTACTTTCTTTAAAAGATGCTTTCTCTTTTTTAGCATAAGACTCAACTTTGTACCCTGTCTTAAGTTTAGTTCTGTACTTTTCTTGTACATATCCACTATTTATTGTTCTTATAATCCTCATTTATTTCCATGGAACTCTCTCTTCTTCTCACCTCACATAGTTTATCACATATGCTTGAAGTAGGTTCTTCATTATGATATGCCTATTTCTTACCCTTTGACAAGCAAGAGCTTTTTCTTAGTTGCATATAATTATTATTCTAGTTACCTCTTCAGCTTGGAAACTTACGGGTTTTTTTCTTAATGCACTGTTTCAGCTATGCTTATGGAAAACGTAGGAAAAAAGTTCAGACTTTTAACAGTTGCTTATTTCCTCTGTCCAAGTAGGGCTGTTTCAGAGCCTGTCACACACTAGTTTCATTTGTTTGCCGTTAATTATGTTTACAGACCATAGACTGTTGCACAGAAACACAAAGAAAGTGAGAGGCAAAAAAAAAAAAAAAAAAAATCCAAATTTTCCAAAAAAACTTTTCATTTCAGGATTAGTATCTAGCTTTAAGAAAGCAGACATATCATCAACAAAACAGAAAACCGATTCTTACATGATTTATTTCTAATAAAAGCGTTACAAGAACTTGCAAAACAAAAGCATCCTAAGAAGAAACCACTTGAAAAACCATCGTTTGCCGATGCATACCATATCAACTGGTTTGTTAGAAGAATTCATTGACTAAGTAATGGTTCCCAGGAGTTTGGTATTAATTTTCTGGACTATTCAGCTATTATAAAAAAAATACCATAAGCGTAATACAGACAAAGTAATTAGACCATTACAATGTGCTGCCATGTTAATGATGCAATTTGAAAACCACCATTACGAACAGATTTATGCAACTTATGTGAAAATTAACTTATACTAATGCTTCACTTAAGAAAATTTCTAGCAGCCCATTATGAGAATTGCTGGTTCTTCATGGTACCTCCTGGATGCCGTCAGACAAGTAGTAACGTATGAACTAGGCAATCAACAGTATCAATGCACTTCCCAAAACCTAAGTTTTTACTGAAAATTCTATTAAGTGTTAGAGGAAAACTATGTAAGAAACAGGTAGCTGCTTAAGTCCCTAGTAAGGCTTAGACCACAAGAGATAAAAGCACTGTGTTTTTGTTGAAGAGTTCTTAGGAAAACAATTGTTGCCTGAACAACAGTAGAAAGATCTTCCAATTTTTAGCCCAGTACCTTAAGGAAAACATCATTTCTCCTCCTGGCATCCTCCACAATCTTGAAATGGATTAACATTGCTGAAGGAACTGTGCACAAGAAATCCACATTTTAACTCTGTGTGTTATTTTAATATGCTTGCCTGGTTTCTAAATTCAACCCAAGGTCATAAGAACTTGTATGTATTTGTACTTTGTGCCACTTAAACACCAACCTTCTCAGCAGATGAGTTTCTATTGCTTACCAATTGACCTTGTATCATGATTAGATTATTTATCTATTTTCCAAATCATTAAAAAAAAATCATTAAATATAATTTAATTCAGAAAGATTTTGTGCTGCTGGGAAAGACTTCAAAGAAACAGGCAAAAAAGGCTCTTCTCTTTCCCAATACACTACATGTACATGTGTCCAAATAATAAAGATATTTTTTGAGATCCATTAATTGACTCTCCTGATAACTTAAATAATAATGAAGCGTAGTTATAGTCTTTGTTGTACATTCAGTGTAATAATTTGACAATTCTTCATTAACTATCTCCTAATACATAACATATCTGTAAATCTAATAACAGTCAGAGGGCTGGAACCTCTCCCCTATAAAGAAAGGTTGAGAGAGTTGAGGTTGTTCAGCCTGGAGAAGAGAAGGCTCTGGGGAGACCTTACTGCAGCCTTTCACTATATAAAGGGTGCTTATACGTCAGATTGAAAGAGACTTTTTACCAAGGCCTATAGTAACAGGACAAGGGGCAACAGTTTTAAACCGAAAGAGGGTAGATTTGGATTGGATATAAGAAAGAAATTTTTGTTTGTTTGGGGTTTTGGGGTATTTTTTTATTATTTTGGGGGCTTTTTTTGTTTTACATGATAAGGGTGGTGAGACAACTGAGATTGCCCAGAGAAGTTGTGGATGCCCCATCATTGGAAGTGTTCAAGGCCGGGTTGGACAAGGCTTTGAGCAACCTGATTTAGTGAAAGATGCCCCTGCCCACGGCAGGAGGTTTGGACTACATGATTACTTTAAAGGTACCTTCTAACCTAAACCACTCTATGATTCTAATTTAACTCTTTTTTGTTTACTCAGCTCTTGTCAATATTTCTATAGAGTACTCTGAAATGTGAGCCTGAAGTATTTCCTGACTTCCTTCAGTTAATGGTGATGGCATTTTCATTCTACAGCTGGAGAATGAGACTGATACACCCATAATTGAGTTTATTAGTCAAAAAAGCGTTGCAAAATAAGCTTCTGGTTTCACACAGACCAAAGAAAAATGCAATAGGCATGTCCTAAATGGGCTAACCCATTAAGACATGTGACTGATGACGTGGTTATGAGAAAAAGAATAACTTTGTCCTTCATCTGAATATCATTTGCCACTCATCAACATATCCAATGGCATGACCAGCATCTTATCTATATAGAATTGTTCCTTTGGCAAAAAATAATGACATAAGACTAAACCAGCCCAGTCTAACTAGATATGCTATGTGAAAAAAGAAATCTCCAAGTGGTATTCATTCTTGTTCTGAGGTACGAGAAAACTTAAATAATGGCATAGTGAAACAGAAAAACGTGTTCTAATTCATGTTATGGAATAAAAACTTTTTTTAAACAAAATGCATCACTAGTGATGGTGGGGGGAAATTTATCCGTATCATTACAGCTATGAAAGGCTGGACAAGTCACAATAGATGATCCTGTCCAATTCTGTACAGTCCCTAACACTAAAGCAGATTTACGTATCCTACATACTTCAATTTTGCTAACCTTAATATAAGAATTTTTCCATGGACTGATAATGCGAATCTTATTACATGGAGAGGACTGCCTTGTATGACTACTTCATATACAAACACAACATTGCTTTGCCAGTCTTTTTGTTTACCTCTGGGAAGGCAAGAATATTTCTGTTTCCCCAGCATTCATTGTAAGTAGCAAACACTGGCACAACTGCAGCTGTCCCTCATAGTCAGAGCATAGCTTATTTCTGAAAGCAAGTGCTAGTGCTGGAAACATGAGCTATGCTAAGTTACAAGCCACTCAGTGCATAAAATATACAGGGGAAAAAAAAATGGTAATAGTGAGAACTGTTTCAACATTCAAGACTTAGAATGTTAAAAACTCATTTTTACAGCATAAAAGCTCATACAAAGCAAGCAGTGGAGAATTAGAAAGCTCCATATCAGGTATGAGATGTGCTCTCTCAGCAGAGAGAGAAAGAAGAATCTCTGGAGACCATTTAATTTGTTAGGACCTCCATACAAGAATCAAAGCAGAAAACAACATAAAGTACCTATATGTTTTCATAAACTATCATTAAAGCTTGTAATTACATTTGTACTACCTGCTTTCCTATGCTGTTATCTTTGAAGTATATTAACACTAATTATTGGAATTTGGATTAGCTATGTACTATAGTACACAAGATTTCAACTGAAAAAACATATATATGCTGCAAGTGGCTATTTGAATATCCAAGTGCAATGAATCTCAGATTTGAATGATTGAGCAGGGAGATTGACTATGTGGCCTTTTGAGGTCTCTTCAAGAGATCTCTTTCTACAGCGCTCTCACTTCCTTTTTGCTATAGGTATGATATCTTAAAATAAGTTTCCTAAAAAGTTTTCAAAATATTTAATGAGATATGAGAAAGGAAAGGAAAAAAAAAAAAAGAGAAGATATTTTAAAGGGGTATAATACTTAGTTGCAGAAAGCGTGTTGCGATTTAAACATAGTTTCCAGAAAATTCTAACAAACCATGTAAATATTATAATAATGTTCTCTGGTAAATTAAGTGCTGTAAGAATTTTACAACTTCAAATTTTTATAAAACCACTAGTGGCTGGAATATGTTCCAGAAGGCACCATTTCAGCCTTTCTAACCAATGTTCTCAAAGATGGAATTTATTCTTACTCATTTAATACCTGAAGATAGCAGCACTGCCTTCTTATATGACGAGTTCCTGAAAATGCTGCATCGGCATATGAAACTGCTAATAGCAGTTATATCTATAGCCATAGATACATCTATTATATCTAATAGATAGCAAAACTTTGTCAGATCTGGGTTTAGTACAGTAACTCAATCAAATATAGGAAATGTTTTCTATTGGGTAGACTAGTTCTCTGGTCATATAGAAACAACTTTTTAAGCCAACACTGAAAGACACTTTGGTGAAGCTAAACTCAGTTAATTAAACCTAACTTCAAAAGACAATCTGACTGCTTTTTAGAAAGAAGACAACAGCAGTATAACCATAAAGTTGAGGAAAAATAACTGCCAGTATACCGTATGGGTAGTCACAGATTGCCTATTTTCAAGCTAAAATGCTAACAAGACAACCTAGAAAAGTGCTGGAACAATGGCTAATTTGCAGTCAGTTAAGCTTGAAAAGAGATACATTTTGCTTCCATAAAGTTGTAGAAAAAGAAATGGCCATAAAAATCCTTTGATCTGAACTCTGAACGTTGAGCTCTTTGCTCATATTCTCATTTTGCAACACTCATCACGACCTCTCATCCTTGCTTGTGGACAAATTGTTATGAGACAGTTAGGAAGAAACCCATTAATAAGTAGCTACCAGAATATATGAATATTAAAATTACACTGAGACTCCAACTTTTTGTGGACATGAAACTGTAAAACATTGAAAAGGTACTAAATTTTATCATCTGTGAGGACTTAAATAGGATAACAAGTAGCTATTCTAACAACTCTTTTTCCTCCCTCTGTAAAAACTCCAGAATACCTCCTAGGAGACCTGGGAAACACAATTATAAAGGGATTTAATTCAGAAATAGGCTGGGTTTTCTCAAGACTTTCACCCTGGCTTCTCACACCAATGGTGAGATGTAGATACAGTTTGAACAGAGACAGTTCCATGCATCCTCAAAGCTACTGAAACACATATTCCAGAGACCTAGCACCCACCAGTGAAAGCTTCACATCTGTACTTCCCCCCAACCAGCTAAATCCGATTACTCAAGCTCAGCACATAAAGGGCTTCCAGCAAGTACTTTTAAGTACTTCCTTTGGCTTACACCGACTTTCTTATAAAATTATGTGCTTCCTTGTTGGTAACCAACAAGGAACCAACCATTCACCAACCTGTAGGTAAATTCTTATGCCCATCCCAAACAGACAAGAGAAGAAGAGAAAATGAGAAGACAGTTCAATGATTACAGTTAAAATAATGTGATAGCACACCAGCTGACCGTTTTCCCTTTTCTGATTCTAGAAGCGTTGTTTTAAGATATTGCATTAGCCAAAAGGGCATTTAGCTAATGAGCTCCTTTTCCAGTGACTATCACCCTGTCACTGATCTCAAAGACCACATACAACACAGCAAGACAAATTCTGTCTGCAGGGCATACATCCTCACACTACATTTCCCCAATTGGTGGACACCTTTCAGAAAGGTCTAAATTCCCTGATAAAGAACATCTATCCCTCTCTCATGGCCCTTTCAGCTTCGTCTTCCTCAAACAGTGACAGGCAGTTTTGTGCACTGGAGACTGATCCCTTGTAAGCTCTGAATCACAGGGCTGTCTAAACTCATTTCCCTGCTGACATTATCCCAGGCAAAACTTCTCCATAAAACAATACTGTCACACCAGAATAACTCAACAATTAGGGAAACACAGCATGACCTTGTAAATAACCAACATGACTGATAGCTAGGAAAGAATAAAGAGAAAAAAGTAAATTTAATTCCTCTTTTCCATACTCATCTGTGAAAGACAAGAACATGTTTCGTATGAGCCTGCTAGAGTTTGAGTCTTTTGAAGAACTATCCTTAAAAATAGAAGTCAAAAGGATCACTTATGAAGAGTATTTTAAGGACAAAGCAAAGGCAAACAACATAATACTCTCAGCAAAACAATCTAACAGTAACTTACAATTATTTCAATGCAGAACATCTTCCTCTCTGGAGACTTGCACACATTGCAACTGGGTAACAGTAATTCTCCATTATAACCAAGAACTAGTAAACACAGCCTATTATTCATAAGACATTATACTGCATTCATTATTGCTAGGTTATATGATAAATCTCATTTGCAGACCCACAAAGGAGCTCAGAGCAACAATGGCAGGAGTGGGAGCCCAAAGAATACCCTGCTCAAGCTGCTCCCAGGCCCATCAAAGGCCCATCTCCACAAGCCCAGAGGAGCACAGGGATGCACAAACACAGGTGGGAACCCAAACCAGGGACTCCCAAGGAACAAACACCCTGTCTGCCCCCCCGCCCCCAGGGCTGTCCCAGCAGACCCACAACCTCATTGTCCAGGCATGAAACCTATCACAAGGAGTCATCAGGAACAGTTCTGGAGATCACCTTTCAGACTAAGCGGGTTGCTGCCCACTGGACACGCTGTAGGACGCAGGGGAAAAGCAGTTCAGAGTCACAGGACTTGTTATGGGATGTTTAGGGGAGGAACCAAAGGTGGGAAAAGGGAGGAGTTTAGCTGATTTGGGTAGGAACAAGAGTGGGAAAATAGAGGGGTAAGGGGATGTAAAGGCCCAGTCACATGTAAATAGTTGGCTGGTCAGGATGCTCATCTGGCCATGCCCTGTGCCTGATCAGCGCAGCCTGTCCTGTCTTGTTATTAAACTGCTCTTTCCTGGGTGAGGAGACTATGCTGTGTGCATGTGTGTGTGAGTGCAGCAACTGGGGCTGGAGAGCCTGTGTGTCCATAGTGTAGTGACTGGAGCAAGTATGGGTATGCGAGTGAATATGTGATCATTAACAAAGATCAACCCAGATGAGCTGATGAGTGGGTGAAGTGACCTGAGAGCAAGAGAGCAGCTCTGGGTGTGAGAGCACCTGTGTGTCTCTAGGGGCAAGAGCAGAGGAGGTCAGCTGTGGGACCAGGGGAGTCCTGACCAGCTCAGGGCAAGGGGTAGGGTGGAAGGTGGTCCATGCACACATGTGCACACATCCGCAGTATGTACCAGCAACTGGAATAGGGCTGCAACCTCCGGGGAGCTTGTATGTCCAGGTGCCGGCAACTGGTGAGATTGGCATCCAGGGACAGCTACTGGAAAAACTGAGTGAGCCCAGCTGCTGGAGGGATCCACCGTGTACATATATATACACATATGTTCTCACCAGTGGACTTCCATCCTGTCCAGCAAGACAGGGAAGCAGGATGAGGCCACCGGTGCTCCGAGTGTCTGCCTGATCTCCGTGTGGCTGGCTGTGGATATGTAATGCGTGATTTGTGTATGCGTGCCTGTGGGAATACATCTTCAGCCTCGCTACTAGCTGAACCTGGGGACACAGAGCTGCAGCAGCCTCACCTCACCTCTCAGGCTGTTGGATCCTGCATGAAATATTTTCTTCTAACAGTTCTCAGTTGCTCTGTTTAGGATTACTACACACCTCGTTAACTTCATGATAAAAATTAGGGTGCTTTGCCAAAGTCCATCACATCTAGAAATCAGAAGGAAAATACTCTGAGTGTATCATTGCACAGCACAGGGATTGTCAATGACATGATCCCACCACCAGGAGGAACACACTGCAGTCATTGTTCCTTGAAGAACTTTTCTGAAAAACACTGTTCGGTACATGTCATACTGAAGGTGTAAGTTTGGCTGGTAACATGCTGAGTTAATTTTCTTTTACTCTCTTTTTCAGCTACTGTAGATGACAGACGTCATTTCTACCCACAAACTCTAATACTTGCAATACTAGAGTATACAGACATCTGTTTTCAGTTAGTCTGAAGATCACTTAAAGCTCAGTTTAAAGGTAGTAATTTCTAGTAAAATAAAGTTTTCATTATTTAATACAAAGACAAATAAGCTTTCATTAAGTCAAAAAAAATCTGAAAGCACAAGCAGCTTGGGGAAGTTTTTATATTATGTAGGATCCTAGACTACAGCAGTATTTACAAGAGGAAACGCAACCTAATGCGACTGACAAGTAACAAGAAAACCATACTATCCCTAAGTCAGGGATTTATCCTAACATTTTGTCCAGAGTGAAAAGGCAAAGCACTTCTGCTCTGAAGAGCCAATTAACTTTAAGATTTCCATGTGCGGTGCTTCATAAGAGTACATAACATCCTTAGCAAGATAATACGCAGTGTCAACTTGATTCCCTAGGTTTTGTGTATATGTTCTCATTTGAGAAAGCAGAACAGTGGGTAGCTCAGTAGACAAGGGCTTAGAAGAAAGACCTTCTAACCTTAATTTGTTTTTTGTTTGCCAATTAAAACCAAAGTTCGATATAATAGAAGCAACCTTTTACTGTGTACATGTACAACACCATTTGACATGAAGAAAGTGAGATGCTAGTTGTGGCTCAAAGACTTTACTGTAGTTCTAACAACACTAATAGTCTTGAAGATCTGAAGTTTCAGCTACCTATTGCTTCTTCCAACTCTTCTAATTTGATTTCCAAAATTATTTCACCCTAACTGAAAATACTTAGATCTTTTCAGGGATCATTCTGCACCTTTCAAATTAAATAATATTTAGCAAATAATGCATAAAGCTTTCTAATCAAGGACTAAGCACTCCAAAAGTGTTAAGTTCTTTGCTGTGCTTCATAATGTAGACGGTTGTGAACAGATCCTGTATTAGCTACTGAAAAACATGCTACAGATGGAAGAATTCTTTATGTTTACTGATATAGATGCTCTTGTCAGCAGAAACGCCACAGACAGAGCTACAGGGAAGGAGCAAAGTAGTCCTAGCAATTTCTTATACCAGCTACAAGAGATTAAAGATTTAAGTTCTAAAGCAGTACCTAGGGCACCTTTCCTTCCATCTCTGTTCAATAGTATGGGGAATAGGAATTACATCTATAATAATAAATTTACGTAGACCTGGGAATATTCTCAGACACTCAAGCCACTGTGTAGAAGTGATATGCATCCTTTCTAATAATTTTTTTATGCTTCACAACAGGATAGTGATGGAATACTGCTTATCCGTTATCTTAAAATGGTCCCCAAAACGTTCTTGTTGCTGAAATGTGAGCAAGAAGTGTTCAGAGGAACACCGGTGAGAACAGGCTTAAAGTCTAGTGGATGATTTGGGGTTTTTTCCCCTCACAATAGAGGTAATTTTGTCCTAGAACTCAGGAAATTTCCCAGGCACTCTCATAAGTTACTAGTGTAGACATCATCTCAGTGTTAAGCTAAACAGCAACCAACAGGGAATGATTAAGACTGTCTCCAACCGCTTTCTAGGTTGCAGCAATAGCATTTCTTTGGGATGACTTTTAGAATGAGAAATACATAGTTGTCTTCAAGATAGGAAAGCTACAGGAAAAAAACAGGATTCCTGCCCAGCTCTAGGAACTCCCAGATCCCAGGTGATGAGAATTCAACACCTTGGGAGATGGTGAGTATTCTCCCCATCCTTCACTCTTCCAGAAGGGTTCCTATCACTTAACTATTGATAGATGCATATACAGATGGATGGATGAAAGTGCTCTAACCAGAGATGAAATAAAATACAGGTATCAAGTAGAACATTAGTCTCAACAAGACTACCAATAAAGCAGAAGAAAAACATAAAAATTAAAAAAACAAAACCAAAACCAAACAAACAAAATTTACAGGTGCATAAGATAACGTCCGCACACACGGAAGACCTTCTAGTAGTCGGTGATAACTAGCTACACATTAAGTAGCAATATATTTCCCTGCTCCTATTGGCCTATTTTAGAATTAAGTCCTGCCCTCAAAGTAAGTTGCACACTATGCTATCAGTGAGCAGCAGCAGAGGCTGTCTATACATGAGACTCTTGGATTTTCTGCTGTGTTCAAGGTACAAATTTTTTTTTACACTGCTTCCAGTGTTACCAGGCATGACAATTTCCTATTTTTATAGTAGGTAATTACAGTCCAGCCCAGTGATTCTGAAACATAGTTAACTGAATCTTGGCATTTGCTGTAGTTCAGTCATAACCCCTGCTGCCAGCATGCACCACTGGAATGGGTTTCATCCAATAAAACATTTATCTGAAAGGTTTCAGATGTGCCCATAACACTTTCTAAAAAATAGGGCTTTTTTTTAATATGCAGTCCTTCAGAGACATATCTTGAAGCATGGGGGCTTCTTACCAGTTCTTTTCCCACTAGTTCTCTCTCAATTAAATTGCTTGTTCCACTGAGCTTCTTTGTATATTTTGGTAGAGAAGCATCTGCTCTTTGTAGATTTTTCAAATAATTTTATCTGTATGTTGGCAGGAATGTGTCTTGAGAAAAGCAGGAGAGAGAAAAATCCCATTCCCTGGTAAATAGTTTTTTACTTATGCTCTAATAAATGAAGCAATAATCGTCCCTTTTCCACATTAGAAAACCAAATACGCTTCCAGCAGAAAACATCATTATGGACAGACTTTTTAGCAGGGCCTGTTGTGACAGGACAAGGGGTAATGGTTTTAAACTAAAAGAGGGTAGATTCAGATTAGATATAAGGAAGACATTTTTTATGATAAGGGTGGTGAAACACTGGAACAGGTTGCCCAGAGAGGTGGTAGATGCCCCATCCCTAGGAACATTCAAGGTTGGACAGGGCTCTGAGCAACCTGATCTAGTTGAAGATGTCCCTGGTCATTGCAGGGGGGTTGGACTAGATGATCTTTAAAGGTCCCTTCCAACCCAAACTGTTCTATGATTCTATGACTTGCAATATAGCAACTTGATTTGAGCAGTTTCCCATTATTTCACTTCCATAGTTGAAGAAACTTTTCTTTGCCCTCCACTACAAAATACATGCTCATAGCTAAAATTGCCATTTATGAAGAGCAGAAGGCGATACTATAATCAACTGAAAAAAGTCCAGTTTGCTTTTTACTTAAACCAAAAGCTTACTCTATTAATGCTGCAAGGGTCCTGCAATTAAGGTGAAGCTAGTATAAGCCTCCATAGATCTTAAATACGCACCAGGACAAGGCTGTTAGGTTGTCCTCATTTGCCACACTGGGGGACGCAACTGCTTCTATCCACATCCATCTCTGGTACATAGATCCATCTCGACACTTCCTAAGCATTTCAAAATCCATTATAAGTTTATTTCCACAGTGACAGAGAGTATTCTCTCACAATGGGAAGAATAATATTCTCTCTATCAAATAGATTGGAAATTGAGATACAGGAAAGCTAAATGACTTACCCAGGACCACTTGGGAAATTTGTGGCAGAGCAAGGAATTGAGTCTATGTGCTTAACCTGCGTTCCCAGCTAATATATTATGAAATGAATATTAATAAAGTACGCAAGACCCCAAATGGTACAAGTTTAAATGGATGAACTATTTTGAAAAATCTGATGTTTGAGTGTTTTCAATAATGAGAGCTAACATTTTAACAGAAGTGGGTCAGAAAGTTAACATGATCACACTACAAACAAGAGCTAGTTACTATGTCTGAAGTTTAAGGTTTTTCTGCAATAGGCAAGGATGCTAGAAGTACTGGTAGGTCCTTCACCCTGGTCACCCTATAGGACAATGCTGTGATAACTTCAAACATACTAATTCTTGTTAAACTTCGAACTAGACTTCAAGAGAAAAAAAGTGTCAGTGTAAACATTTGCATGCTTTAATCTTTCTGTGTTGAATTTTTCCACAAACCTAGCACGTATTTCCAAGCTTTACATTGGAGTCAATATCATAATTTTATCACACCAGAGAATGCAGACTTTCAGCACATGGTAGAAGAATAAATAGCTTGAAAAGAACACTATGATTTGTTACACAGAAAGCATTATTGCAGTAAGAGACAAAAATATGTTAAAGGTTAAAAAAAAAAAATCTAAAATTTCCAGAGTAGGAAGTTTGCTATTTCTGTGAGAAAAAACACATATATAAAGGTTACAACTGAAGAATGTTTTCTGCCTTTACAGAGATTATCATGTTCCAGACATGTTACTGACAACATATGCAGACTGTATGTTCCTATACTGGTTTAATATATATTTTTATCTTTGTGCGAGATTTAAAACCAAAACTTTATATGAGGATTTAAAAATCTAGTTATAGATATTCTGCAAAAGAAGATAGTAAAAACATATTTTTGTATTAATAGCATACTCCCAAAAGCCCTGAAAGGTAACAAACACAAGCTATTACAAGCACCTTTTAACCAGAATTACGGCCGCTGCAATCTCAGTATCTCTTATGACACAGAGTATCAGGGAAAAATAACAGCTATGGGAGAAGGACTCATTGCTCGAGAGTGAGTGGAGCCTTTGCAAGTTACAAACTAATCAGAATAATTCCCAGGCAACATGCTGTGATATTTGCATTGTCAGCTGGTTATTATGATTCATTGGAAAAGTGGGACACGGACATAGCAGTACAATGGAATCACACTGTGATAGCTGTACTAATCTCATTACAGAGCTTTTGCTTTTTCAACTCAAACTTTGCACAGCCATTGTTTTCCTTAGGGAAAACATAGGGCAGAAGGAAAAGAAAAGAATCCCAGCTGTTTAAATCCATAGCTTTGTGTATTCTTCGCTTTTTGGGTTTTCTTCCTCTTTTTCTATTTTTTAAAAAAGGAGTGCTTCAGCAAATCCACCATCTAAATACTGCCCTAGAAGCAGTCATGATAGTGAAAACATTAATAAAGATAGAGGTATTAGGCTTTTTTCCCGTTGCAACTTCCATGTTCTCTCTAACCACACTCAATGCATCAGAGCACTTATTATGATAACTGCTCATGTCTCACCGTCTATTTAGGCTTTCATTAATGTAAGAAGTTATCCATCTTTGAAAGGCTAAGCCTTATTTGACTTTCTTTCATCATCACAAAATAAAGGTGTCCTTCACTGGTTTTCTGGTAGCCTGATATCAGATATTTTTAGAGGTGGAGGTGTTTTGGTTTTGTTGTTTGGGTTTTTGTTTGTTTGTTTGTTTAATAGATTCAATTAGAATGATTCTACAATAACAATCAGAAGCAGGAAGACTATAGTACTATATATAGACAGTACAGACCATAGAAATAATCATTTATATGGCAGTAGTACCTGCGGACCCCCATTCGTATTCAGGGTTTTGCTTATACCAGTCACTGAAAAGTCATAAGAAAGGGCTTTATACCAAAAGAACTTAAAAATAACAGAGCTAATGGAAAATATTTTAGAGCGATTAATGTGAATTTTATTAATTATTTTATGTTTCAACTTATTACCATCATAACCATTACACTCCATGAATCTGAATACATATTCTTAGACACGGTACAGAATTGGCCCCAAGCAACTTTTGGAAGCTATTAGTTTCAGCAGCAGTCTGCCATCAGGAATAGTCCTGGAAGCTGCTTCCACCTCAAACCCTGTAGGACAAGATCCATAAAAAATGCTGAGGCAAAGGAAATAAACCTCTTTTCCTTTTCCCTTCCCTCTGTAACGAACAAGGCGTTGACCACATGCAAATTGCTGCTTTGCCTATCCTTGTGCAATCACCATGCCTCTAGATATTAACAAATACCACCAGAAATAGATGCTACCAACAGATGATACTTACCCTTCCACTGGAAGAATGTAACCAAGCATTCATGCAATATATAAATTGAAGCCTGTAAGAGCAACTGCAAAAACGGAACCCATGACATACTTTATGGTGTGATTGTAACTCAGTTGAAAAAGTTTGAATTTAAATTACCAGTTAAGTTCTGACAACAATGTTTTGTTTGTAAGTTACAGTTTGTGACTTAGATGTAGAAGGGAGAGTCTACAGGTTTCACATCTTATGCATTTTACTATAGTGCCACAAACAGCTAAGTCCTCAGGTAGGAAAGGAGTTGGCTATATATAGACTGCTTTTGGGGCTTTAAATGAACACCGCTAGCAGCCAATCATAGATATATCAACATGGTTGCAGAGATCAGTACTGAATTGAAAAAAAAAAAACCACAACTGTGGTCAGAACAGCGGATGTCCATCAGGGACGAGGCTGCATTTCATGCCTGGGATAGTATAAGATCCTATACTCTGCTTTACACATACGTACAGCCTTTCCTTGTGGGAATGGGATGCCACTCCTTCCATTCATAAGCCCACAAACATTACAGACTTGAAAAGTATTTCCATGTATGAAAAAAATTGGCCACAACACTTCAGAACTTACAGTTTTAAAGGCATGTTCATGCACTGTAGCAGCAGATGAGCATTTGGTGCAGGGTGCTGCTTTTCATTTTGTTGAGACAGGCAGTCGCAGCTTTTAGATCACTCCCTAGAAAAACCAGCTTTCAGATACAAGTATAAAGATTTTCTGAAAAGAAAAGTGCTTACAAAACGTACCTTGCAGTAATCCTATCTCTAACTACATCCACAGCCCCTCATACGTTTCTGTGCGTCAGCAGTAGAAAGCACGCATTCTCCATTCACTCAATTTGGGATGAACACTTAAAAAAAGACTTCTGAATACAGCAGACTCCAGATGTTTCAGATTGCTGCGTGGGCACAGAGTGAGGCTATTCAGTTTCACAGCAACAAAATAAAATACAGTAAATTACCTTGCCAGGACATCAAAGTGGCACAGATTACCGCTCTGCTTCCATAATCATCAGATGATTAAAGAGCATTTTCCTCATTAAAACCTCTTACAAGGGATCACCATTATCCAACTCTTCATTTACTCATTAAGCTACACCTAGGTTTTTACTTCTCTAATTGCAATTTGATACAAGCGCTTTAGTCCTAAAACGTTTTTTAAGAAAGGAAAAGGGCTTTGTCACCTACCGAGTAAAAATATTGTTTTCATGGAAGAGACCTTGAATTTAAAGCTGCATAATTGCAATGTGAGTTGTTTTTAAAACAGACCAAAAATTCATAAGAAAAACCTGACCAAAACAAACAAACCAAGATTAAAAAAACCTCACAAGGGGCAGACGGTAGGCACAGCAACCCAAATCCTCTTCTTTAGTTGCTTGCAGCCAGCAGAAGTGGTGTCAGAAAGTGGTAATGCAGGTAGAGAGTTCAACTGCTTTCTTCCTCACTAAAGCAAAAGCTCTCCAACATAATATAAAGATAACCAAATCTCTGAAAGAAGGAAATGTTATTTTCCCCACCAAAAAAATGTATTAAGTTTACACAAAATACATGGCACAGTGAACAATATAAACTGGTGCATTGGTGATGGCAGGGGGGCTGCCGGGCGGCCCCTACGAGGCGCGGCCGGGGCTGCCCCGGGCCG
>NW_009188375.1:1162-2474 GCF_000690835.1 Fulmarus glacialis | reverse complement strand
ATTCTGTGATTCTATGATTCTATGAAACCCACTGGGATGGCGAGGCTGGAAGGATGCTCTCAGCCCTGCTGGTTAAACCCCATGTTTGGGGATAAATCCCATTAGCAGCCTCTCCTTCACGCTTGTTGTGGGCTCACCAACAATGGTTTTGCATGGTTAGCACTTAAACCTCTCTGGGTAGGAAGGACTAAAGATAACCCTGCTATTTGCAGAATGGAGTTTAGTTAGATGCTCCAGAGCCGATGCTGCACCCTGCCTCCAGCATGCCTGCCCTGCTCTACATTCAGCTGGTGCAGGGACGTGCTTCACGCCCATCGGAAGCAATGGGGTGATGGTGACATCTCAGGGGACACCCTGGGGAAAGAGCCCTCCTGGAGCAAAGGGCTGTCCCCTGGGCATTGGCACTGCAATCAGCTGGTGGGCAGGGGTGGCCTCGGCCGTGCCGAAACCCTGGCTGAGTCCTGGCAGCGGTGGCTGTGCGGTGGCTTTTTAGCTGAAAAACAGCTAAAAAGAGGCCACGAAAGGCTGCATTTGGGGAGTGCGGGGACAGGCAGGACCCCTTGTGTGTCCTGGGAAGCAGCACAGTGCCTCGTGGCACCTGAGGTGCAGCATCCTTGGCAGCAGCGTGGCTGTGCTTGGGCAGGGCAAGCATCACACCCCAGCATGGGCATCACACCCCAGCATGGGCATTGCACTCTGGCATGGGCATTGCAACCCATTGCAGGTATCACATCCCATTGTGGGCATTTTATCCTAGGACGGGCATCACACCCTGGCATGGGCATTGCAGCCCGTCATGGACATCCCATCCCATCGTGGGCATTGCACCCTGGCATGGGCATTGCAACCCATTGCAGGTATCACATCCCATTGTGGGCATTTTATCCTGGCACGGGCATCACACCCCATCGTGGGCATTGCACCCTGGCATGGGTATCTGTCCTGGTTTTGGCTGGCATAGGGTTAATTTTGTTTTGGCTGGCATATGGTTAATTTTCTTCCGAGTGGCTGGTATAGTGCTGTGTTTTGGATTTAGTATGAGAATCATGTTGATAACACACTGACGTTTCAGTTGTTGCCATGTAGTGCTTACGCTAGTCAAGGACTTTTCAGCTTCTCATGTTCTGCCGGGTGCACAAGAAGCTGGGAGGGGACACAGCTGGGACAGCTGACCCAACTGGCCAACGGGGTATTCCATACCATATGATGTCATGCTCAGTATATAAACTGGGGGAGTTGCTTGGGGGGCGATCGCTGCTCAGGGGCTGGCTGGGCATCGGTTGGGGGGTGCTGGGCAATTGCATTTTGGCTC
>NW_009188375.1:0-1122 GCF_000690835.1 Fulmarus glacialis | reverse complement strand
TGTTCTATTAAACTGTCTTTATCTCAATCCAATTTTTTTTTTGGATTCTCTCCCCCATCCCACTGAGGGGGGGGAGTGAGCGAGCGGCTCTGTGGTGTTTGGCTGCCTGCCGGGTTAAACCACAACAGCATCGCAACCCATCACAGGCATCATATCCCGTTGCAGGCGTTGCATCCTGGCACGGGCATTGTAACCCATCGCAGGCATCACACCCCATCGCAGGCGTTGCGCCCTGGCACAGGCATCGCAACCCATCACGGGTATCACATCCCATTGCAGGTATTGCACCCCATCACGGGCATCGCGCCGCATCGTGAGCACTGCACCCTATTGCAGGCATTGCACCCCATCGTGGGCATCGCAACCCATCGCGGGCATCCAGGTCAGCTGGGGCTCCCCACAGAAGCGCCCTGCCAGGCTGGCAGAGGTGGCGGCAGGATAAGCAGGGGGGGTCTTCCAGCCAGTTCAACTAAACCGCCGGGAGGAAAACTAAACCTGTTTCCCCGCCACCCCACCTGCCGTGGAAATGTTACCGCTGGAAATGGGCAGGGCTGCAGCGGTTATTATGCTGTCGGTGAAGGCTTGTAATAACGAGCTGCTCATTAGCCCCAAGGATTTCTGGTGGAGGAGAGAGCATGGGATTTGCCCTTGGGTAACAACAGGGCGGGGGAAAAAAAACCTTATAAATTACCTTGTTGTGCAGGGAAAGTGTTAAAACAGGAGTCAGAGCTGCTGGTAGGGAGGGCAGAGCCAAGATTGGAAGAAAGGAGCAAAAATAAGACACGGGCTCTTTGCCATGACCCCCCAAACGTGCTGCCCTCCCGCTCCCCAGCGAAACCGCCCCGTCCAACAGAAGTGCCAGGTTCCTTATAGACCTTTATATACACATCACTTTATTTAGGTAGCTTATTACACATCACAAGTGATAAACACTAAAGATATCTGAACACATATAAAAAAAAAACCCCAACATACACAATAAGGTTATTCATCTTCAGCCCCCCAGATGTGCAGCACCCCCAGACGTGCAGCCGGGGGTCCCTATTTGCAGCAGCTGCACTTGGCGGAGGGGGGCCCCTTGCAGACGCAGCCCTGCGCGCACTTGGCACATCCCGCCGGGCA
>NW_009188374.1:0-5807 GCF_000690835.1 Fulmarus glacialis | reverse complement strand
CGGGGAGCGGCCGCCGCTTGGGGTTCAAAAGGCCAGTTTGGGACTCTGACCCCCGCGTGTACCCAGTTATCACAATTCTAACAGCCAGTGCCTGTAGCACTCGCAGCTTCAGCTATTTTCTTTTTTGCCCGTGACGAGGTTCGCTGAAAGCAAGGACTGGAGGTTAAAAGTGATGTTTCAGCTGTAATGACTGAGTCTGTATGAGAAAAGAGTTTTTTGGTAAAAGACCAGCAGGTGGAAGCATCACGGGTGAGGGCGTGCTCAGAAAAAAATCGCGTGTGGCCTGGGAACAGTCAGAAAAATGTAAGGAAAAAGGATGTTGAAAGTGAAAACCGGGTCATCCAGCTTCTTGGCTCTTCTGGGTGGGAAACCTGTTGGAGCTGAGAGGCTGCTGCAAGACAGGCCAGCTGCAGAAGGGCTTTGGAAGGGGGGAAGCAGGCGTGAGCAAAGAATTTCAGGTATGGGTGAGGAGAAGGCTGGAGATGGATGTAATAGGATGCATGGAGGAGGACGAGGTAACAGGAGATTGAGGAGGCAGAACAGTGGAAGCCGGGGAGGAAGGAAAGATGAGATAGAGGGAACTGAGATTTGAAAACTGGGAATTTTCTTAGCAGAAGCAGTCTTGACAGGGTTGTCACTCCTGTATCCCCAGGTTTCATTAGCTTCAGGACACTGATGGTTGATTTGGTCATGAGCCTGTAAGCATCTACAGTGTGCTATGGTTGGTGAGGAAAGGTGCTGAACAGAGACGTAGCCCTTTCAAGGGAAGCCAGCTCCTCTTTTTACTTCATGATATGTAGGAGTTACAGCATGTTAATGGCAAGGCAAACTCTGCAGGATTCATGGCAAAGGACGGTTTTGAGGAGGAGTTTGAGGGTAGCTTGTAAAGCTACCACAGAGTGCAGGACACCAAAGGAGGAAGAACAGGGGCACTAATTTTAAAATCTTCCAAACAGATGGTGGAAGTAGACCTCAGGGGGGCTGAGCAATAGCGGGAGCTGAACTCTCCATGATAGATGAGGTGAGGGTAGTCTGCGAGGTCTTGGGAAATGAAGATGAGCAGCTTCAGGCTGCCGTTGCGGAAAAAGAGGAACTGGCAGATGGAAGCACCGTGCGTGTTATGTCAGTGTAATGAGCTGGAAAAATGCACCACTGCAAAAGTGGTGTTCTGGTGGAGGTTAGTGGGGTGAGACTGTGTTCCTTGAGGCCAGAGGAAAACACGTTGCAGCAATCAAAATGCAGGCTGACAGAGGCATGGGTGGGAGTTTTAGCTGTTTTGGAAGCTTGTAAAAACCGTACAGAGCCATTAAAGCCTGGAGACCTAGAGGGTGATCTACGCTGAAGATGATACACAGGTTATGGATAAAGATTCAGGAAGCAGGTAAAAAGTATATGTTCTCATGGCAGCTGCAGTAGCACCCTGGACAGATTAACCCCATCAACTCCTTTTCAGAATTGCATTTGCTGAAAGTGGTGTAGTTTTGCTGTTCTGTTGTTTCCTAGGCATAATGCTGGATTTTGCCCATTCTTCAGTAGTATTTGTTTCAGTTGGTAAGTCTTAAAAATCAGATGAAATTGCATGGAGGCCTCATGTGGCTGTTGACAAAGCAAGATAATAGCCTATATGTATTATTTCAGCTAATATGGAAAATCAGGTCTTGGACTAGTAAGTTTTTTCATCCAACAATCTCCTGTCTTATTATTTTAAAAGCTCTGTGTTGAAAGATTTTAACATAGATCCACAATTATTATGATTCTTCTTTTAGAGATATTTGTGGTTGCATTTTCTTTATGAATGGGGAAAGGAGTAAATTTTCTCAAGTAGTGAATTAACTGGGTGATAGAAGTCCTGATGTGTTGTTCATTTGCCTCTTAACAATGTGAACCTTTTAAAGATGAGTATTCTAGTGGATGCAGTAAGAAAAGGTTGTGAAGATGTAATTATGGGGGGAAATTCATGATCGTAACAGGAATCATTTTAAGTAAGAAAGCCCAGGCAGATGTATTAATACACATTAATTTACAGTTTAATTCCTGTGATCAGAATCTGAACCGATGCTGTGAAATAATAGAATTGAATTCTGAGATTCAAGGGCAGCTCTTCACAATCCTCAATGAAACATCTCGAGAAGGTAAATCAGTGCCTTGTCTTATTACTAACACATTTCACATGTGTCATCTTTTCAAGCTCTGGCTCTTTCTGTAAGTGTTCTCACAATTTCTTAATGTATGTATTTTCTTAGGTGGGCATTATGCAGGTGTGGAAACAATAAAAACTCGTCTCCTGCCATGGCTAGGGACTTGTTTTTCCTGTGCTACTTCAGGAAGGCTCTTTGAAACCAACCTCTCTCTAACTCAGGTATGTAGGAAATTTATTTTAAGGGAACAGAATGGTGTGAATTTATACCTGCAGGAGACCTTTAATGACTCTCTGTTAATAATAGCCTCCCTCCCTGATTTTGCTTAATGAAATATGTCCTTAGTTGCTCCTGGAGACAACTATGGAGAAAACGATGCTATTTCTCTGTCTCATTTTATGTTTCCTTTGGGAAAGGGAAATCAAAGAGGTCATTAAAGTTATTTTTGGCCTTCTAGGGCTTATGCTGTTTCACAACAATGAGTGACAATATGGAGGAATTTGCTTTGTAAGAGAAGCTATGTTCTTGTACTGCTTTCCTTTTCTAGGTAAAGAATTATGCTACATTTACATTTGCAAAGACATCACAGAAGTATTTATGCCATATCTATTAGTAAAATCTAACACTATGTGAAAAGACATGTGTAAGCTGAAGATGTGTATAAACTCCATGCATTTATCTGTGAGCTCCTTTTATTTTTTTGAAGAAAAAAATCTTTGCTTAGTATCTGAGTGGGGGGGAGTGCTCATGTCCATCATGATACCACCACGTGCCTTGATGTGAGGTTTGGAGGGTTTGGAGTTGATATTTACTGAAGGGTTTGTGGTACTAACAGTTTGGCAGGAAAGACAGATCTGCTGTGGCTTTGTGCTTTGAAAGAAAATAAGAGCATTGGTTGATGCAAACTAGGAGAAAATATTGAAGATCTTGAGATTTGACAGTGGTGTCTCCATGTTCTCTGACTTCTCATTTTATACCTCTTCCGTCAAAATCTTTCACAATTAAAATAAGGACAAATGAAAAGTGATATCCCTTAAGAGTCAGATTCTAGTGTATTGCAGGAGTAGGCTTCTGCCAAAAAAACCCTGAAATGTAAAATAGTGATGTTATTAAATAACAGTACACCTGGTACACCAGTTATGGATTTGTCATTGCACATGACATTCAAAATTTAAAGAAAAGCCTGCTGCACAGTTACATATTTAATTCCTGTAGTATCAGGCAAATCTATAGGTTATTAAAGATGGAGCTGAATTGTAGTAGCATACTTTCTGGAATGACAATAGTTGCCTCCTCTGTTCTAATAACTTTTTCTGTTATTTTGTGTACATGAATTCCCAAAAATTTTGCTTGAGTTGGTGATGTAGTCAGTCAGAAGATGACTGACTAGAAAAAAACCCATGCAACACATCTGCAAGAATACTTTGTTCAGATGATGTGTATACAGATAGTAAATCTGCATATGCAGACTTTCCATATTCTCTGTCATGAGGTGTAAATGAAGTGAATATTTTTCCTGTTATAATTGAGTCTTTGTTTTGTGTGTCTGGAAAATATTGCTTCGGTCTCTAGAAGGTATGCAATTGCTTTTGTTTTCAGTTAGACCATTTTAGAAATGGTCTTTACTGAAATGTTTAGAAATACATCTGCTAGTAATGCTATACTACATTGCTGAAGGATTCTGTGAGGTAGAACATTCAAGCAGCAAGTTTTCGTGTTTTGTTGTAGGATTCAATTGAGAAAGAGAGGCAGCTGAGAGAACTAGCCAGCAATCAGACTTTTCAACTGCAAGACCTGCAGGAAGAACTGACTTCAACTCGTCTACAGCTCAACCACGTGCAACAGGAGTAGGGGAATTAACTGTGACTCTTTTTGTTTGTTTTTTGTTTTTCAACAAGCCATATATTTCTCTTGACATCTAAATGGAGATTTGTAAAATGTTTCATTTCTGGCTTAAAATCAGAGCTTCAAAATGCATCTAGGCTCTGGATTGTCCGTGTGTGTCCAAAGTGGGTACAAATAGTACAGTCGTACCTGCATTCATAAATTGACTTGGTAGGTTTTACTTCTGGCAGAGGAGCTGGAAAACATGCCAATATTCTAGACAAAAGGGATTTGTATAGTGCATGACCATCCCAGTGGAATTATATGTTGCATGCTGAGCAAACCTTGATAAAAATCAATTGAGCAGCTATAGTGCAACACTTATGATATGTTGTAGGTCCTTCAATAATTAGTTATGGTATGTAATCAGTATGTGAACATCTAAGAAGATCAAAACCCACTATGGTGAGATGGAAGAAGAAAAAGAGATTTTCAAATAAGTGACTAGGACTGAACAGTTGTTGTCCAGTTGCATAAAACACATTTTGTGGAGCACTGTAGTCTCAAAATTACTTAATTGCTTCAGAAACAAGTTTGTGCAGTTAGTGCCACTTCCAGGGCTATTTCAGAGGTAGCTGCAAGTGACAGACACTTTCTTATGCATCCTATTAGCATGAGAACAATGAATGTTCACAGTCCTTGGGTCAGTACAATAAGTGATATAATTTAATGCTCTTACTGAGCAATTCCAAGAATATCAAGTTCTCAGAACTGCAAACTGTATTAGCTAGATTAGAGGAAAGAGGTTCAACAGAATATTTCATCCTGTATCCTAATCTTGCAGATATCTCCTGCTTTCATAGAATTGTAGAATCGCAGAATGGTTTAGGTTGGAAGGGACCGTCAAAGATCATCTAGTCCAACCCCTCTGCTGTTGGCAGGGATATCTTCTACTAGATTAGGTTGCTCAAAGACCCATCCAACTGCCCTACTCAGCTTGGTGTCATCCACAAACTTGCTGAGGGTGCACTCAATCCTGCTGTCAATGTCATTAATAAAGATATTGAACAGCACCAGTCCCAATACAGACCCCTGCGGGACACTGCTTGTCACTGATCTCCATTTGGACATTGAGCGGTTGACTGCAACTCTTTGGGCATGGCCACCCAGCCAATTCCCTGTCCATCAATTAGTCCATCCATCAAATCCGTATCTCTCCAATTTAGAGACAACGATGTTGTGTCAAAGGCCTTGCAGAAGGCAAGGGAGATGACATCAGTTGCTTTTCCCTAATTCACCAACGCATATTAGTATCTGTTACATCTCATCTTGGATGAATGCTGGCATTCTAATTTTTCACTATCAAAAAAGTCTCTCAGTTAACTCTGAGTCAGTTAAAGATCAGTGCATCCCCTTGAAAAGAAGATAAGAGGACAAAAAAAATCTTGTGATCTCGCAGTATACATTAAATATCAAAAGTGACAAGGTGGGACAGAGAAGGACCCCACAACGTTTGGAAGAAGAGAGAGGTGTTTTGTTCTTGACATTTCAACTGGTTTGCCAGAATTAGGTAATCTTGCAAAAGAATTCCAACCTGGAAGGTTATGGGAGATTGGTGGATCTTATTAGCGTAAAAAACCTGAAGGGAGGGTGTAAAGAAGGCAGAGCCAGGCCATTTCCAGTGGTGCCCAGTGACAGGACCAGAGGCAGTGGGCACAAACTAAAACACAGGAGGTTCCCTCTGAGCATCAGGAAACACTTTTTGACTGTGCGGGTGACTGAGCACTGGCACAGGTTGCCCAGTGGGGTTGTGAAGTCTGCATCCTTGGAGATATTCAAAAGCTG
>NW_009188373.1:45627-60669 GCF_000690835.1 Fulmarus glacialis | reverse complement strand
CCTTGTTGGCCTTCCTCCTGATTCTTAACTGTAAACACTCAGCCCTATCGTCACCATCATTAAGCCCTAGACAATCAAAACTCTCCCTAACATACACGGTTACCCCATGCCTCTCCTTCCTTGCCTATTCCTTCTGAACAGTTTATAGCCATCCATTGCAGCACTGTGCAAGTCATCCCACCATGTTTTCGTTTTGGCAACTATATCATAGTTTTCCTGCTGCACAATGGGTTCCAGCTCCTCCTGTTTGTTGCCCATGCTGCCTGCATTGGTGTAGATGCACTTCAGTTGGGGTATTGATCCCGCCATCTTTTCGTGGGGGAGAAACCCTATTTCCTATGTGACTATTCTCAGGTACTTCTGAGGTTTCTAAAACATCAATAACCCTTGTGACTTTGCTGCTGCATGGATCTCCATCCCCTACCTCCACTGAGATGGCAGACGGAAGGACCTCGCTAGCACACTGTCCCTCAAACATTGGCGTGCCGCCCCCAGACTTATCTCTAGCGAGCCTGGTTTTATCCCTTTGCCCCTTCAAATCTAGTTTAAAGCTCTTTCAATGAGCCCTGCTAGCTCCTGTGCAAAGGTGCTTTTCCCCCTTTGAGACAGGTGTACCCCGTCTGTCACCAGCAGGCCTGGTGTCACGTGTACCCTCCAGCATCTAATCCTGAGGAAAAATCCTCCTCTTAATGTTTTTCAAAACCCCATCAGGTAAAGCAATTCTCTGAGAATCCATGTGGGCAAACCCGAAAGCAATGCCAAGCCTTGTGGCTCCCTTCCTACCTCTGCGCCACTTTCGGGAGCACTAATGAGACCTACCAGCCTTTTTCGTCCGACCTATCTGCTGAAGACTGGAGGAAGATGTGATTTATTAGCTAGGACCGGGATGGATAGCATCATAAATCTCCTCTAGACAGCAACAATTAAAGTTGCCAGGGCTCTCTGCTTTGCCACATGGAGTCCACGCGACTCTGACCAGATTTGACCAGCTTATTCTGCTAAATGAGGGTGTTGAAATGACCGTCTGCAGTTTATTAATAAGTGTATAAATCTAAACTATAAGGGGAAAAAAGATGAACTGGTGCTAGTATATCTGTGACATATACTTAATAATAAAACTTAAACTCTTATACAGCCTGATACAAATTACTTGCTCTACTGCGCCAGTTCTGCCACAGCTACACATTTCATTTTTGTGATATGCTCTGCAACTGCTCAGCTAATAAGTGCTGAGAAGGGAGAGTAATAGATAGATAGATGCATCTGGTATTTATAGAGGACTCTTTTAATGGTGCTAAAAAACTGATGTGCTCAGCATTCCTTGCAGCTGCAGTTGTGATCGTGTCAGTAATCCTATCAGGAGGGTTGCTGGTTTCCAGAGTAATTAGAACCCTGAAGCAAATAAACACCAAATGAATTCTCTTCTTTTGAAGTTATCTTTTCTTCTCCTCTTTTAAATAGCCCTTCTCTGGTATAATTATGTACCAGTCATTATAACATTAAAAATCATTTTAAGTGAATGAATGCTATTTTTGTTGTTGTTGTTGTTCCTTGCTAATTATTATGAACTAATTGTAATTTAGGATAGTCTTAAAGTCTCATTTCGTTACAGAATGGCTACTGATTTAAACTGCCTCCTGCGTTGATCCCAGGGAGAGGCAGCAGCTCCAAGTTGGGTTCATCTAAGCCGTTCTGGTGGCTTCTAGCACGTGTGGGTGGAGTACAAGTTGTTGCTCAAAGCTATTTTGATAAACTCCTGCCCTTCTACCATTTGAGCCATAGGTTAAATATAAATTCACAATACTGTATGCTTGCCACCAGGGAAGTGATGACAGAGATACTATATGATAATATAGGGAGGTAATAGCCTTCCTATCTGGCTTTTTGCGACTGTGTCTAGGATAATACATTGAGCCCCAAGCAGTTCGTTCCTGAAAAGATGCTGGCAGGAGTTCAGAGGACAGTAACAACCCATGCAGTCATCTGGGGAGGGTTTGACTCTAAACTGTGGTATCTTCAGTGTTTATCTTGGTTATTAGTTGTGCAACGTTTGTGGCTTCGGTCAGATGTTTTGGATTTGTGCTCACGTATGCTGAGTTACGGTGTATAAGCGCTGGGTCATTGTTGTATAAACTCTGTCGTCTGGTTTGCATTTTTTGGCTCTTGTATTCAAACAGGTTTCAAGATTAAAAAATAGAATAATAAGGATCAGTTACAGCTACATAAGCAAGTATATATTAATTGACATTTACTGGTAATGAGGTATGAGAATGAAAAACCCACCCCACCTCTCAGATCTCAGCTTGAGTTTTTAAGATTGGCTGTTAGAAGAAAAATGTCTTCGTACTCACAAATTGAGCACATTCAGCCCAGAGTTACTAGCACATAATAAACATGGAAACATCTAGTGACACTTTCTTTAATGGACTCATTCTTTAGACTAGAACCACAGCTTTTATAACTCAGATTCTTAAAATGCCTTTTATAATGTTGTTTCTTAAACAGCCTTAGCTTCTGTTGTCCTGTAATGGCAATTCTCTCCTACCAAGAGAAACAAGATGGCACAGCACTCTGGCTGTAACCTGGCACGTTCACAGAAATACCTGAGAAAGATGATGCGGAGATACTAAAGCTTCAGGTGGTTCAAGTATTTCTAAAATGCAGTTCAAAGTGGAGTTCAGGAGATACTTTTAGAGCATTGGCTGTGCTCAGGACTTCCCTCCTTTCCTCATCGCTCCTGCAGTTATTTTTGGGTGAGAGAGATTTATAGCAATAGAGCAAATTGCCATGTTAAATCTGAGCTCAACTTTCGAATCAGTCATCACCGAGCAGGGCCATATATACACAAATACATAGGGCAAAGATAAGCCAAATCTGCTAATGCTTTAAGTCAATGCATCTGTGATAGAGCACATAAAATCCTCTAAGGAGAATTATGATGTTGTGAGTTACGACTACTTTATGCTTGAATGAAAGCATCCACTTGTAGGTTAAAGGACACAACCTCCTACAAGTGACTTCATTCT
This sequence comes from Fulmarus glacialis, assembly GCF_000690835.1. NCBI lineage: Eukaryota > Metazoa > Chordata > Aves > Procellariiformes > Procellariidae > Fulmarus > Fulmarus glacialis. The sequence goes on along the minus strand of NW_009188373.1, from coordinate 57,643 downwards.
TTAGGGTGATTTACCTTAATTTTCCTCAGTGTTTCTATGTTTTGGATTGGAGCTCATGTGTGCTGAATTATAGTGTATAGACCTTGGGTCATCTTTTTCTGAACCCTGTATTTTATCCTGCCTTTTTTACCTCTTAGCTTTGAAAGGCATCTCCTGAGGAAAGAATGTGGTTTTGTGCTTGTGATACATCTCAGAGGCTATTTAGATAATGGTTTCTTGACAAGGAGGTGCTTATGTTTTTTTGCTAAATCTTTTATTCCAGTTGTGGTAAATTTGTGCTGTATAACAGTGAAAATAAAACTCCTGTAGTTTCTTTTGAAATGAGCTTAGGAGTGTACCATCCAAATGCCTCATGCTGTCAGAGAAACCCTTAACACCTACTGTTGCACACACTTCTGCTGATCCAGGAGTTTTTAAGCAAGGAAAGCAAGATATGGTTCATAGATGTGTATCAGCCCCAAAAGGAAGAGGGAATCCATTTAGAGGAGAAAATTCTGTTTCCAGGAAAAAATGAAATTACTGCAGAAGGTCTTAAAATCTTGCAGTGGTCTGCCAGGCGGCAAATCCCGGAAAGATATTTGATCACAAATAGTACTGGTATGTCTGGTACAGGCTTCTGACTGATATTTCAGTCAGCTAGATAGAAATGAAGATAGAAGTGAAGCAGAGGTAAAGAGTCTAATCATCCAAAAAACACACACTCTCACATACACTATCTCTTATCCGAGAAAAAATGAACATAGCAGTTCACGTAGAGTCACGGCAGGCACGAAAAACTCGTTTCCTAGTCCAGAGAAAAGTTAACAATATAGAAAAAGATGCTCTTAATTAATTTTTGTTCTCATTAAATTTTGAATAATTTAGATGCAATTAATGGGACAAGAAAATAATAAAAAAAAAAGCCAGACTGTGATACTGTGCTCCTTGTGATTATTTCTTAATGCTAAATAAACACACTGGTGAGAAAATTGTAATTTGAAATTATCGCACAGTGCTAGAAAGAGCAGTGTGATAGCCAGTGCCAGGTAGGCCCTCAACAAATAAAACAGTTATTTATAGCATTATGCAATGCTGCATTCTGCCAGCATATAAAAGGAGCAAATTCAGTGATGATGTAGATTTGATAAAAGACTGTTGTGCCAACCTGTTTTGGATTGGGTTTGGTAGGATGGAGAAAGGAGGGGAGGGATAGCGATGTCTATCACAGAGAAAAAAGGCAATGAAATGCGACCCTCTTTTAATTAAAGGCTCCCACAAAGTAATTTCTCCCTTTAGCTTATGATAATATGCTTTTGGCAGGAAGAGTAATGTGAACAAAACACTTTTCCTTATAAGCAAAATCAAGGAGGGCAGGCAAATTGTATTCAGTAGCAATTTGTTGGAGAATTTGTCATTTGTTTTTGAAGAGCGCTCAGAGTTGGACAGCAGGAGCAGGGTGTTTTGCTTGTGCCTTGTGAATGGCAGCAGCAGTGGGGTTTGAAAACCTTTTAGAGGAGTCTAGGGATAGTCTCCCATGGGAAATTATGGAAAATAGCTGTCAGTCTTAATGAAAAGTCATCATTCCAAAAGGAGACTAATGTGCTCTTTGGAAGTATATTTTATCAGCTTTAAGTCCTCTTCGTGGTAACATAGGGTAAATACATTCGAGGCAGTGAAGTCTTATACATGTCTCCCCAGCTTGGGGAATTTAAAAAAAGAGCTACACACGTTCCCTCTGGATATTTTAACAGGATGTAAATAATAAAATAAACAGGATGTCTTTTTTTCTTTATTTTGGTAATTTGTGATACATCTGTTCCTTACTATCTGCCCCAATTGTGAATCCTTTGGACTGTACAGGACCAGATTGAGCCAATATGCATTATTTCAATTTCCCAGGCTAACAGTGCTTTCCTTGTGAAAGGACCTTTTAAGGACATATGGCCAGAAGAGGTGGGGCCCTTTTTTTTCCCCTGCTGGTTAGGTATCATTTTGGTTTGTATCCTTAGAGGTTTTAGAGAGTGCACCACTCTTTAACATGGGATGGGAGAAAATACACAGCTGATGTAACTTAATTAGTATATTGTGCCTCTCATTGTAGGGTCTTCTGCAAAATATGCCCCAGGAAGGATTTTTTATAAAGGTGAAATGCAGCATCCTGTTGAGTGGAGAGGCTGAATGACCCTGAAGTGGGTCTGCAATTAGCGAGCAATAGCCATGAGAAATCGTGCTGCATCTGACACACAATGCAGCGCTTTCCAGCCAGAAGAGACACATGCACAGTGCTAGGGAACAGCTGATGGCAAGCCTTTCTGGAAGAACAAGCTGTAACACAGCAAAACTTAATCAGTGCTGTCCTCCCTCTTTCCTGCTCTGTATGTCTTTATTTCTGCCGTGTGCATCTGCTGCTTCTATTGAAGACATTATTTTAGACGTTAATGTCTAAAACAGGGATCCTCCAGAGGAGTCTTGCGGTGTGATGGGTTTAGTTAAAGGCACTAAGCTTTAGGAAATGGCCAGAGCTTAGAGATACAATAGTTGTTGGTACTGGCAAATCTGTTAAAACTAGAGGGAAATGGAAATACAAAGACATGAAAAAAGTCTACGTGCCATGCCGGTACCAAATTTTACTGTCATACTGGTAAGAGTAGGGTTTGGTTCAATGTGATAGACTACCTTCGAATAATTGGCAACAGAGTCTTTCCCTTTGATCTGCCAATCCATTTTGGTCCCTTTACTTGAATAATCTCACCATAAAAAGAAAAAAAAATTTAAAAAAGCCCCCGTAGGCTCTCAGTCCAGCGATCCCAGAAGCAGGTGAGTCTCTGCAGTTGGGCTTGTCCTCCAGCCAGATCAGAGAAGCAGCATGCATTTGCACATGAAAAGCAGAGGGGAGGAAGGCTGGTTCTGACAGCAACTGTAATAAACCACCTAATCTTTCTGAGCTGCAGCTCTAACAATAATTAAGCAGTGCCCCACAGTAATACCAGCTGGGGGTTTCTCTAAGGCTCTAGACAGATTTTCGAGATGCTCTTCTCTAACTAGCGTAGCTCATGTGAGAGTGGTCACAGTGCAAATGAAACCTGAGGTGCTTGTGTCCATATTGTAACTTCTGGGGTCCCACAAAAGCATCCTTGATGCTACTGTAAATACTCAGGCATCCCTGATGGAAGCGATAGAACACTGTCTAGTTGTTTGCATGTATCAAAGGTGACAGCAGGGATCGCTTTACATTTTTAGGGACTGCTGCAGTTCTGGTAGGCTCCAGAGGCTGCTCTTTCTGATTCCAGAGGATACCCCGTCACACTGCCGGACTGAACTGTAAAACAGCTGTTGTGGCAGAGGTTGACCTGCTTTTCAGAGATTCCCCCTTTCCCCTGCCCTCCAAGATGTGCGCAGTCTGGCAGCAAGGTATCTGCATGTTTGGTGGAGTGCGAACCAATCCTGAAGAACCTCTTCAAGCAACCATTGCTGCTGCTTTCACTGTTGCCTTCAGCCTGGTGATCCCTTTGTGAGTATTTTATACTGGACCACAGTATTTTGGGTTTTTTTTGTTGGATCAAGACATGTTCTGACCCTCCTTTGCTCTTGAGGGAAGAGAGGATAGGCAGAGACTGTTCCTTAGTAGAACCTTCTTCCCATTTCTTGCCCATAGCTCTTCCACCCTACTCCTGCAGCCAGACTTCTGGTCTGGTAACTTTGACTTACTAGTCATCTGACCATCTGAAGCTGTTACCTGATTCTAAGTCAGTATTACCATGTCCATCAGCCAGCATCTCTCTCAATTTCCCCACTTTTAAGGACGTTTGGCTTGCGTCTGATTTTGTGAAAGGTGTTTCTGTTCTGCTGCTTCTCTTCACAAGTCTGCTGGTACCTCTGACAGGGGCAGAGGCATTTCTGGCCATCTATCAGAAAAACTTGAGGAGCGAGGTACAGGATATTTCCTCCACCTGAAAGTCATCTTGCGAATTCTAAAAGTCCTTTTAATAGCAGATCTTCCTTTTTTTTAATGAGCCTCATTACACCTAATTTGTTCAGCTTTTTGTGAGCTGCCATATGGCATCAATAGAAACCTGGTGAAAATGTATTTATCATCTCACAAAACGTGTATAAGTATGTCAAACACACATAATTAAAAGTGTTCTCTTTAAGATATATTCATACCAATTAGTCACTTGGAGCTTCTGGACCAAGTCTTATCAGCTGGCTGGCAGGGGATATCTTGAAGATATGTGTCAGGAGTCAGGATGAGATATAAAGCAAGTGTACCAGTAGTGCTATTTCACGTATCACAGATTACTGAGTTCTTGAAGATCTTGACTGAAATGTTTCATTCTTATCTCTTAGGAAAATCTCTCTTGCCACAGAGGAGAAAATGAGGCACAACAGAGAGATATTTCTTTCCTCGGTGCTGGAAGTGTGCAGCCATGACATAGTACAGCCTGGGTTTTTCCCACCTGTCCTGGTTTCGGCTGGGATGGAGTTGATTTTCTTCCTATTAACTGGTATAGTGCTGTGTTTTGAATTTAGTATGAGAATAATGTTGATAACACACTGATGTTTTAGTTGTTGCTGAGCAGTGCTTACATTGGTCAAGGACTTTTCAGCTTCCTGTGCTCGGCCGGGTTCGTGGGGGGCTGGGAGGGAGCGTGGCTGGGACGCTGGCCCAGCTGGCCAATGGGGTATTACATACCATATGACATCATGCTCAGCATATAAGGCTCGGGGAAGAAGAAGGAAGGGGAGGGCATTCGGAGTGATGGCGTTTGTCTTCCCAAGTAACCGTTACACGTGATGGAGCCCTGCTTTCCTGGAGGTGGCTGAACACCTGCCTGCCGATGGGAAGGAGTGAATGAATTCCTTGCTTTGCTTTGCTTGCGTGCACAGCTTTTGCTTTACCTATTGAACTGTCTTTATCTCAACCCACGAGTTTTCTCACTTTTACCCTTCCGATTCTCTCCCCCATCCCATTGTGGGGGGAGTAAGTGAGCGGCTGTGTGGTGCTTAGTTGCCAGCTGGGGTTAAACCACGACACCACCAAACTTGCATTACGCACCTGGAGTTGGGAGACAAGAAACCCCTTTCAAGGCACTGATTCAGATGGGCTTCCAGAGGGCTGTTCAAATTTGAGGCAGTATTTTTCATCCTCTGAATATAAAGTAATCAGGTTCTAAATTTATGAAGGCATTTATTTAAATGCTTTCAATTTGGTGGATGGAGCCTGCCTATAAGGTCTGGCTGTGCAGTCTGGCAGAATTTGCTTGGACAAGAATGTGGCTTCCAGGGAGTGAGGAGTTATGTGGAGACGCAGAGGCAGAAGAAGTCCTTGCTGCATCAGCTCTCACTTTATGAAAATGTTTGATACCACTGCTCCTTTGCCCGAGGCTTAGGTCAGTCGTTTCTCTGGTTAAACACTCTTCTTAAAAATCAGGTACATCTTTCATTCTCCCTTCATTAAATAAGGAAATTCATAGATTTATTTTTTGTTCCCTTTGCTGTGAATGTTATGTAAATTCATCTGCGAGGCCAGGCTTGGAGCAGATCTAGTCAGCAACTGCTTTCAAGTGCTCTGCACCTAGTGCCGTAGATATGCCTATGGAGGCAGTGAGACCCCTGTCACAACTTTCCACCTGGGGAAATGGGAATGGGAATGTTTAGTAGATAAGCTCCAGTTTTGAGGTGTTTCTGTAGCAGTTTAAGACCATCTGGGTGGAGGCTGCTGCAGCCTCTCCTCCCCAGCCTCTTGCAAGTTCCTAACTCCTCTCTTGGGACTCAAACAGCAGCGTGGAGAACTGATTTACTGAGTCGGATTAGCCAGAAACCAGTCACTTTAATGACTAACAACTACCAAAGCACTAAGATTTTTGTGCACTGAGACATTTGTCGTTCACATTAGCACACTTTGCATCATGCAAATCGTTCTCACCTTCTCCATGCACACAAGCGCACATGCTCATTCATCTTCTATTTTGGAGTATGGAACTGTAGTGTGTTACTAAGATCTGGCTTTCTGGTCCCTGTTTCCACCTTCCTTCGAGAGACATTACTGCAGAAAGCAGAAGGGCCTATACTTTTTGAAAGGTAACATCTTTTGTATCTGGGCTTCCAGGAATTGGTGCAAAATTCCAGCTCTGTTTCCAGACCTACCTGCTGCACGTGCAGGGTATCGGTGCAGGAACAGTGCATGCTGGACTGGGCCTCCTTGAAAATCTGCGCCAAAATATTTGCTGTGGGACTGACCTCATTTTGCGTCTGGTGGACCCAAACTCCAGTGGTGGAGTTGCTTACCCATATACACAGGCAGCGCTGTCAATCCGATTTACTCCCCGAGGGCGCTCTGTATCCCCACTTGTTGCTGAGGGTAGACCAGCTGCAGGTCCTGACCATGGAAAAACAGGTCAAGGTCTCTTCCCAGAGGAAGGCAGGGCAGTTCAGTGGTTCCCCCTATCCTCGGAGGGCTCCGACAGGTGGTGTGGATGAGAGATGAGCAGATGGAAGAGTGAGTACTCTCTGGGGCAGGTCACCAGACAGTATGGACCCAGCCTCCACACCGGTCTCCTATTGCAGGGTTAGAAGACAAATAGGCAAAAGGTCTTTCCTTGTATATTTAGCAATTGTTAGCTGGTGATAAGAGGACATTTTAGGGAGGGGACTGCTTTCCTGTACCCATCCCCCTCATATCAAAGCTCTACCCATGACTTTAGTAATAACTATTCACCATTAGAGAGTGCCTTTCCTCTTTGGCGATGTTATTTAGCACAGGCTTCAATTAAACAAGCAAGCTGGGGAAAATAGGGAGTGGTTGCCTAGTAACCAATTGCCTTGAGATCTGGAAAGACATGGCAGAGTTAAGGGTTAATTTTTGCAGGTGAAAGTAGAAACATCCAGGGATGTGCGTGGTGGAGGTTTTAAGCTAGAAAGATCTAGGACATGGTTCAGAGAAGAAGTAGAGTTCCCACTGGGTTCTCTCTCCAAATAACAACACAAGACGAACAGTGTTTGTTTAGTTAAAATCCACGCTGATGGAAATTTAGAGAGAACACAAACAAGATCACTGTTTGAGGGTGCTTCCTTGCGTGTAGTATTTACATAATTTGCCACAGCATCGCAACATTTTCTATCAGTGCATCTCATTCAGAGTTCAAAGCTTGCCTTAAATAAGCAGCTGCACATGTCCGCATAGCCTACAAAAAACAGCGACTGCTTTTGTATGCGTGTTCCCTGGGATAGCCTAATTTTTACAAGGTACCCACAGGTGTCAAATGATCTGTATGAAATAATTAAAGGTTTATTTTGAGGGAGCCAGGGCCTGCCTAGAGCTTCTGGGGGCTTCACACCTCTGAAAAATCAAGCAGCAATCATGCTTCTTCAAAACTTCCTATTCTGCCTTACTGAGTGCATATTTTGCCTTCTTTAAAGCATTTTAAGTAGTTTTAGAACTGGATAAACAGAGAAGAGACACAGTTTGTGTGATAGTGCATGCTACTTTGTGAAAATATCCTTGGCATATGCTGCTAAACAATCTTAAACCAAGGAGCATGAATCCAGATGTGGAGCTGAGTGGCCTTTTGGGAGACCTGCCTGCCCTCCCCCAGTAAAGGGAACAGCGGTGAAGGAGCCAAGAACGAGGCAAGTCAGACGTGAGGGTACCTAAGTGTGCTTTAGCCTGGACCCTCATATACAGTGTCACCAAGAACAAAACTAATCTGCAGATATGCAGAGTGATTCCCTGTGAAGGTAATGATGAGGCATTCTGTGAAATCTCTTCCTTGCACATTAACTGGTATGTGTAGTCTGTCTGCAATATGCGCTGGTTATTTTCTGTCTGGATATTAGAGTCCTCTTTTTCTTACTGGTGAAAAGCAGAGGGTAAAATTAGTCCTTTCCACATGCTGTTGTTATTTCTTTGTGCTTATTTGCATTATGACAGCACTTCAGAAGCCCTCCTTGTGGGCCAACACCTCGCTGCACTCGGAGCTTTATGGATATGGACTGCAAAGACTGCAAAAGATTGCATGCTAAATATGTCCGAAAGCAGCAGGTAAATGCAACAAATAAATATGGGAGAAAAATAAGACAGTAGCTCTCTTAAATAAGCCACAATCCCAACAAATCTGCCAAATTTTTGAAGACATCCTGGTAAAGGAAAATATTTCTAAATTTCTTCTAGGATTTTTCAAGAAGATAGTAAGGTGTGGCCTCGCAGGTGTTTTGAACAAACTCTGCCCAGAATTGGGAGCCTCTTGGGAGAAAATCTAGTTGTCTTCGGAGATTTTTTTGACTGGGTAGGAGAGGCTGGTGTCCCTGGCAGAGTTAGGATCAATAGCTCAGTAAACAAATAAGAAATGATGGGTAAAGATAGGCTCTGCTCAGAAGGACCTTGAAAGTCTTCAGGCATTTCTGAGTCTGCTGTTGCAAATATGAATCCATTATCATCAAAGCGAGGAAACACAAAATAGTCTTTGTGGCAGCATTTTGAATGGAGGGGAAGCAGGGCCAGGAGAGCCTGTGAAGCATTACAGCCCACAGCTGATGGACCCTGGCTCTCAAGATAGTCACGAGCTTGGATAAATTTTAATTTGGAAATGAAAAATCTTGTAAGAGTAAGAGGGAAATACTGCCAAGACTTAAATATGTTTTTAATCTGTGCAAGATTGCCCAGGTCCTTAGCGGAGCACTGTTTGTACTGTCATATTTTAAAATCATGACTGGATTGTTGTGCATCAAATTTGAAATGCTTTGGGCCAAGTACGAGTACCTAAAGATACCTTAAAGCTACCAGTTTTGTGTTAGGTGCATCCTGCCAGAAGAGGAATGTGTGTGTTTGGGATTTTTTTGGTGTTTTACAGTAAAATCCTTTGGAGTGTAACTTAAAATATTGTATCCCCTCGCCCCTGTTCCCACTCAGAGAAGGATGTGTGCGGGGCCTGCTGTTCAGGATCCCACTTACACCACAACAGCCCCTTGTACAGAAGTGCTTTCCTGTGGGACGACTGTATTTTGTGTTGGCATTTACTAATCGCAAAGCATTTCCCTGTTTCCCCATTTCCAGTAATAGAGGTTTTTAAGTAATCTGCTTGTCCCTGAGCAAGGAAGCAACTTTGTTGGTGATCATACAATCTCCAAGCGCAAGGTGTGCTCAACGCTGTTTATGTAGGACCTACAGGCAATAAGTTTTTTTAATTAAATTACTTTGACCTAGAATGAGGTTTAATTAAATACTGTATTAAACAGACTTAAACAAAAAGGCATTTAGTAAACCACTATGCAAATTTCAAGGTAATTAAAATTTGAGATCTGTCTACTTCACACTATCTCTATAATTGATGCTAAATGTGAACAGATCAAATAAGTACGCTTCTTATTGTGTTTAATTTTTTTTCTTGTGCAAGCTAAGATTGCTAATGATTCCTTTGCATTATTTCTCATCTGATCTGTTGGATTCATCATTAGAGTGGGTGTCTTTGGAGTTGGTAGTTACTGGTTGGTTTGGATGCCCCGAAGAAATCTTGCATAATACAGAGGTGACAGAGCACTCATTAAAGAAAATAAGATAAGTATTAACTGAAGACAATAAAGAAGAAAGGACTCCTAACCAGAAATGTCAACTAGTGGCTTTCCTAGTTAGACTGAAAAGAGAGGCTCAAAGGGAAAAGTACGTGGAACCAATAAAATAGAAAAATGTCCTCCAAGAGTTTCTAGAATTGGAACTGGTCCAACTCCAGTAGAGCAGGACTGTATTCAGTCCACCAAGAGAGCTGACTAACTTAATCTTTGAGACTAAGGTCAAGAAAGCACTGAGCAATATTCATCATTTTCTAGCCAAGAACGACTGACCCTTGCTCTGAGTGGTAAATAATCAGGACGCATACATTGAGAGCCTTTAATAAATGCCTGCAGTTAGGCAATATGGCCCCAAATGCTGATGAAACTGGTTCTGCTGTTTGAACCAGTGGATAAAATGAGTGGTCAGGAAAGTCCCACTCTACCCAAGGCTCAGAGAGAGTCAAAAATGAGCGTGATGTGTGGGACCAGCCTGCGTCTGCCTCTGCAGAACCTGAGGCTTAACAAAGCCAACATACTTCTGTATTGGTAGCATCTGTTACTACTGCTCCTACTCTGCAGCAGCTGATGCGACCCAGCTGTGGATCAGCGTTTATGAAGGAGCTGAGGATTATGTGCTCAGTATCTTTTCAATACATCCTGCTGCATACTCCGCCAATTTCCAGGGAAGCCTTCAGAGAGCAATCTGAATGCTCCAAAAGCTGCCAGCTCTCCCTCTCGTTGTCCTCCGCGTTGTCCTGCCTCTCCTGCTCCCCCTCCTGTCCCCCCTTACCTTGGGAATTCATCCATCCCCAACCACCTCAAGAAATGATTGTGGTTTTTGCTTTCAGAGTTGCAGTCTGTGTCACAGAAAATTATAAAATACCCACAGCCAGTTGAACAGCCAGGTTTTAAGATGACCTGCAGAAATCTGGAGACAACAGAATATAACCGTAGATAAAAATTACAATTAAATTTCTACTTTCTGAAAAAATAAACCCATGAGAAAACAATGGGCTCCCCCATTTACCTCCAGATTACAAAGGAACAGAAATCAGTTCTCATTATATTGAGTCCTTAAAAAAGATCTGCCTTTCTCAGCATTTTTATAAATTCGTCTGACTTTGAAATTGTGGTATGTGGATGGTTTCAGAGGTGAAAAGATGAGCATTATTTGCATAATAAAGTCACAAAGGGAGTGAGTATGCAAAATTTAATTTATTTAAAATTCACCCATCCAACATGCTGGGCACAGGTGCGGAAGATTAATAATAAAAATAGTCACCTACAGCATATAAATTAATGGCAATGTCCAGAACTAAGAGCTTCCTTCCCCACACTCAGAAAAAACCTTTGGAGAAGGGATACGCAGCATGACCTGACCGTGATCGATTCTGTTGGAGCAGGGAGGGTGAGGACAGGCAGCCCCGTGCTCCCCTGTGCCAACAGCAGACTTGCTGCAACACCCCGTGGGGCTCCGAGTACGAGCTGCTGTGGGGCAGGGTGGCTGACCGAGCAGGTCTGAGTGGCAGCAGTACCTCTGTCAAATGAAGGACATTTTAAGTGTCATAAAGGATCTGCTCTTTTGTTCCAGAGACATAAGTTTGTCGCTTTTTTTCTCAATCGCATCTCTACAATCAGTTGATGCAAAATGGATGACAGGAGGGTATTTGGTAGTTTCAGGATCATGTTAAAAATAACTTTTTTTTTCTACTACACCATCAGTGACTAATGTTTGCAACAATGCCACATTTCTGACAAAAACTTGCCGAAGAGATTGTGGTTTATTATAGTTTTTGTGTTACATGGTTAGTGATGTGGTACACTTCAAAAGCTCAGACTGAGATAGATACCCTAAATTCTTCCTGCATGCACTATTTCCATGTATTTCCTAGTAGATGGTTTGAAGCTCCTACCCGATAGGGAACATTTGGCCCAGGGAGAGGGAAAGATGTTTGAACTTGGATCTGGTGAAGAGTAAGTTTGGGCTCTTCTTTCCTGGCTGTAGACCTAACAACGTGACCTACATCTTGCCTAGCTTAAATGTCTACCTCCAGATGAGATGAGATGAGCTGCACACCAGGAATGTCTATTGCTCTCTATTGTGGAAGAAAGGAGGGCACCCATCGTCCTTCTGGCTGTTCTGCTCTGTAGGCAAATGCTGTTGGCTAGATGAAACCTATCCGAAGGGAATGATGGCCTAAAAAGATTTAGTAAATAACTATGCTCATGGTATTGAAATTAAATCTGTAAGGGGATATCCTAGGAGGCTTCATAAGAGAGATTAAAGCATCTAAATATCAAAGTGTATGGGAAGAACAAAGACTACTGTTAGATTTTATATGTTTTTTTGGTTTGAATATATGATTTACAAATATTAGTGGGTTTATTTTGGATTTTTTTTTATCAAGTCCATCTCAAAAAGCACATCTAAAAACTCCACAAGCAGCTTGGAATAGACAGGGGTTGTCTGTTAATTACTGTTTTGCTTACT
>NW_009188373.1:28786-45592 GCF_000690835.1 Fulmarus glacialis | reverse complement strand
CTGCCCACTAATAATGTTGGTTGTGTCCATATTGCATTCATACTGTGGGATCCAGTACTGCTTCTCAGCACCTGGGTCTGGCTACTTACTTCTCAGCTCCACGGTGGTGCAAGACCCACATGTTCCCTCCTCTCAGTAGACCCTAACACCTCAGTTTATGTACAGAGAAAGCCCAAGTAGCAGAGCATCACAGGATGCTCCAGTGGGCCCATCAGGTAGGCCATCAGAGAGGAATAATCCTAGAATCATAGAATCATTTAGATTGGAAAAGACCTTTAAAATCATCAAGTCCAACCATTAACCTAGCACTGCCAGGTCCACCACTAAACCATGTCCCTAAGCGCCACATCTACACGTCTTTTCAATACCTCCAGAAATGGTGACTCAACCACTTCCCTGGGCAGCCTGTTCCAAGGCTTGTCAACCCTTTTGGTGAAGAAATTTTTCCTAATATCCAATCTAAACCTCCCCTGGCACAACTTGAGGCCATTTCCTCTTGTCCTATCGCTAGTTACCTGGGAGAAGAGACCAACCCCCACCTCACTACAACCTCCTTTCAGGTAGTTGTAGAGCGCGATGAGGTCTCCCCTCAGCCTCCTCTTCTCCAGGCTAAACAGCCCCAGTTCCCTCAGCCGCTCCTTGTAAGACTTGTGCTCCAGGCCCTTCACCAGCTTCGTTGTCCTTCTCTGGACACGCTCCAGCACCTCAATGTCCTTCTTGTAGTGAGGGGCCCAAAACTGAACGCAGGATAATTGTGGGTGAGGTGCATTTTATAGCATGTTCCTGCCCTACATTATAAACTGAGCCATGGTGATACAGTTCACCTCAGGCATAGATTAACACAGAGGGTATTACGAGTTCAGTGCTTGGCTTTGCTCCCAAAGTCCATTGTTCGAAGGTTTATAAAACAAATCAGCAAAATTTTTATTATCGTCTAGGACAATGATAGATTTTCTTCCTCCTTTACTTTCTTCACCTTCCCATTTCTTATCTGTCTTCTGAACTGGTCCATATTGCGTCTTTCTCCTCTACCTCCAGTTCTGCCCAGAGTGCACAACTGTCACATACCTGTCACCTGTCCTTTCCCTTCTTCAGTGGGGTTAGCTGCCACACAGGGGTTGGCAGCACCAGACCAGGGGCTCCCAGCTTCAACGACTGACGAATCAGTAGTAAATGGCAGCTGAAGAGAGTCTGCAGCCTGAAAGGAATCAGGTGTATGAGGGCTGGGGAAAGGAGAGTGGTCCCCTCGGCATGGAGTTGCTGCACGCAGGGACCTAGTCAGAAGCAGCAGCCAGAGAAACCACAGTTACCGTCTGCCTAGCCGTTATCAAATGGTAACGATCAATAGGTGTTATGGCTAATGCTACAAAAAAGACCTGAAGTTGGGTAATCGTAGGAGCTCTCTCCATTCAGACCATGAGTCTCTTGCTGGGGAACAAGGAAGCCAGGATAAAGGGAGTGTGTCTAAGTTGAAAGATCTCTTCTAGGCAAATTTCACAGGTCAGAAGGGCATCTCCACATGAGAAAGTCAGAGATGGGATGAGATGCCCACGGTACAAGGGCAGAGCTATCAGCGGCGTATGAAGATGATGGCTCCCACAGCAACATTTTGAGTGCAGTAGGGAATTGCTGGGCAGCAAGAGTGGAAGAGGAGCAGGTGGCAGGCAGAAAATGTGTGATGTGGTCAGAGATTGGAGGATAAATTTCAGAGCGTTGACAGCATATGGATTAATAGATCAGCAGGATCTAGTAATCTAGATGCAAATCTATAGATCTGCATTGATAGAGCTGTCACTAAGAGAGCTGCATGGCTGAACAACAATTTAAGAAGTGACGCAGCAGTGGAAAGGACTGACAGAGCAGCACACACAGGTAAAATGAGGCTGGGAGAGATCATTCAGCTTAGTTCCTCTGCTACATTCCCTCTATACCCAGAAAGAAATCCTGAGGGATGAGGCCAGAACAAGAACAATGACCCTAATTTGCCGTAAATCCTCTCCTCTTGGCCCAACTTTCTCTTCCCCATGCCAGTGGCATAACAGGAGGTCATCTCCTGAGGGCCCTCCCTCTACCAGCTTTTCAGAAGGTGAAGAACAACTATGTTCACTGTGGAGGAGTATGAAATGTGGCTGATTTGTAGAGGAAAATCATTGAGGGAGGAGTTGTGCTTTAGTAGTGCTGAAAATATGCAGCATGTGGAGAATGCTGTCCAGATGTGGAGAATGCCTTTTTATTTATTCTTGATCTGGAATAAGTATGAATGATAGTAAATATCGTCTGCTTCCGAAGAGATTTATGGCACAAGCTTAATGTGGGCTTCTCAAGAAGGTATGAGAGGAGAATATAAAATGAAACATGGGTGTTTATAATTGAAGAACATTCTCCCCAGGGGATCATATCACTATTTTTTTTAATGAAAATTCAGTCAACTAGATATTTAGTTAGCCCAAGGAAATGTTTTCAGTTATCAATTAAAGGGAGTATGTGTGTTCTGGTGCTTGAAGATGCCATATCTTAAAATGAATCGGGGTGCTGGATAATTATCACTTTACTCTTTATTAAATTGCTGCTTTTCCCCCAGCAGTGGCTGTAGCAGCTGTTCAGCCACATTCATTAACTTGTAGAGTAAAAGTTTTTATTTTAACCACAAATACTAGGACTAAGGTTACTTTTTTTAAAGTTAGTTTTTCAGCTGATATTTGAATACTGGAATCAGAAGAAATTTAATCCATTTGCTGTTTAAATATGATTTCTCATAAAGCCAAATTTCAAAGTATGAGTTAAGTTTGGGGTGGACTTAATTATAAAGTTGGTTTCAGTGCTGTTGCAAAGATCTGCGTTTTTGAGAGTTTACATTAAAAATACAAAATGGCTTACTTGCTGATTAAAGCAAGTGAATTAGAAAAAAGCATTTATAAATGAAAAATGCTTTTTCCCGAATATTAATAGGGCAGGGCTCAAAAAATTAGTTCATTTATTGAACATTCACTCAGAATTTAAGCCAAAGCACAGTTCTACTGTAGATGAAAAGATGTTTAAATGCACTGGTCAAGGTGGAATTTCATTGATTTTTGCAGTTGCAGACTGTTTCAAAACTTTGTGGGCCTGGAGCACAAACGAATAATGCTGCAGAAGCTTGAGGAGCCAAGTTCACACACCAAAAAGAAGCATTTAACTGTAATATTTGCCAGTATCTCTGTGTGATAATGGCTAAGACAAATCTATAAACAGCTTTTGCAGGGGCTGGGGCTAGGCTGTAGTTCTGGTCACTGTAGTCCATATTTGCATGCTGACTCTTGGCCATCTTTTCTCTCAGACCATCAGATCTCATCCTAAGGCTCCTATGGGTCTCATAGGGTCCATAAGTTGTATTTGGGAACACTGCTGAACAGTTTTGAATCTGTAGATTGAGGACAAGACGCTGAATTGGATGCCTGCACACCCTAGATGATGAAGGTGAAGGATGATACTTGAAGAATAAGGATCTGAGGAAACTCTCCAATGATAAGCATACAATAGGGTACATTATGAGTTGAGTTAGCATTAAATGCATTTCTGCTTTATTCTTAAAGTATTACACTGTTTTACTTAGAAAATTAGAGGCTTTCGAGTAACGTATAGCTACAAATCTTAAATTAATGCCATTGGTAGAAGAAGGAAACACAGAAGAGAATAGCTGAGGTGGGAAGGGACCTCTTGAGATTGTGTAGTCCAAGCCCTCTGCTTGAAGCAAGGTCCTCTAAAGCAGGGTGCTCAGGGCCATGCCCAGTCAGGTTTTGAATATTTCCAAGCATACAGACTCCATAACCACTTTAGGCAAACTGTTCCAGTGTTTGACCACCATCACAGTAAAAAAGTCCCTTCTTATCTTTAAATGGAATTTCCTGTATGTCAAATTCATGCCCATTGCCTCTTCACCTGTCACTGGGTAGTACTTAAAAGAGCCTGGCTCCATCTTCTCTACTTCCCCCATCAGGTGTTTACACACATGCACGAGATCCCCCTGAGCCTTCTCTTCTCCAGAGCTGAACAGCCCCAGCTCTCATCCTCTCCTCGTATGACAGAAGCTCCAGTCCCTTAATCATCATCATCATGGCCCTTTGCTGGACTTGCTCCAGTAAGTCCATGTCTCTCTTGTACCAGGGAGCCCAACACTGGACACAGCACCCCTGATCTGTCTCATCAGTGCTGAGCAGAAGGGAAGGATCACCTCCCTCGACCTGCTGGCAACGCTTTGCCTGATGCAGAGCCCAGGAGGCTGTTGGCCTTCTTTGCTGCAAGGGCTCATTGGTAGCTCATGGTCAGCTTGATGTCCACCGGCACACCCAGGGCCTTTTTTGCAAAGCTGCTTTCCAGACGTTTGGCCAAGGTGTGTACTGGTGCCCGGGGTTATTCCTCCCCAGGGGCAGGACTTTGTGCTTCCTTTTGCTGAAGTTCATGAGAACAACAGCGTTGAAACAACAGGTTGTGAGACTCGCTGGATCTCAAGCTTGTTTCCTAAAAAGTGGACAGAGTATGTTGAATGTTAAGTAAAATTAAAGGATCCACTTGTTTCCCGTGGTATGGTTAAACCTTGTCATTCTCTAGACTGGCAGACCAGGAACTAGTTTGCTGAACTGCTAACGTTAGGCTTCCAACATCAGATGAGAGTTTCTGATTAAGAAGCTGAAGCCTGGAAGTACTGAAGTCTGTGGGTCCCATTCCCTGAGGTGGAATTTGGGGGTCACCCATACTTGTTAATGTTGGGTCATTTCTAGATGCAAAAATAATGTGGTTGGGGTCCTAATTTTACCCTCCTTTTTCTGCAAGCTTTTTCTTTCAAAAAGCTTAAAGAGCAGTTTCTGGCTGATACACGTTCATACCCAGATAGGCCCAAATGTAGCGCAGCTTTTCCAAAAACTGCAATCTGAATGATCCAGCTTTCCTGGCATTCACAGCCAGTGCTCAAAGGCAGCCTGACATGTTCAGTCCAAGTGAAGGTGGTGTGCATACAATGAAAGACCTCTCATTGTTCTTAACTTTAGTTGCGAAATAGTATCGAGCAAGTGTGGGCAAGTTTTCCTTTGTGTGTTTTCAGCTTAACTTAAGTTTGAAAATGGATGAACCGAATTGCAATGTAGAGGAGAAGACTAAAAAAAAAAAAGATAAAAGGAATCAAAAGGGTTAGGAATAAGCATCTGCTGAAGATTTAAGATCATTATTTTTAAAGATATTAAGATACATAGAAATTGTATGCTATTAAAGAATTTAATATTGATGTTAGGTGATAGTAGGGCCAAACATTTTTCTGAGAATATCTGCTCTCCAAGAAAACTATTCGGCAGGGCTAAAAGAGGTCCCTTTTGCAGACTGTCCAAATGCAGTCAGTAGTTTGTCACCTGAAAGTATAATGAAGGAATGCCTGTTACTTAAGGAAGCTCTCATGATAAAATGGCTCAAAACCGCTCACTGTTCAAGTATGCCTTCACCTGAGTTCAAAGTTAGCCTAGCATGGTGGAGGAACATGATGCATCAAAGTGCCTGTACCAAGTAATTTCAGTTAAAATCAGATTTCTTTCTTATGTCACCTTCTATTTACAAACCCCCACAAATTACACACCAAGTCCACTGCAGTGTTGACAAGCCAGTTGCGTTTTCTGTTGGGTCTCCTTTAAACAAAATCCATGATAAATCTTTCTGTATCGAGACTACCGTGAAAGAAAAAATATACGCGCTATTGACTGCCCTAGGACCACTGTTTCTGTATGTTGTTTTGAAGTGTAAGACAAAGCCCAAAGAATCAAGATTTCTTGGCATGATAATGTATATTAAAAAAAAAATGTTGGCTGGAGTCAGAACTTGTTTTTAACTGTTTGAAAGGGGTTTGGGGAAGGAGACGGGGAGCATACGGGGGATGGCTATCTTTCCCAGACAGTTGACTGACGCTGTGAAAAACCAAGTTCACGCACAGGAGGCACGACTTCACAGCTCTGCTTTTCACATGTTGCTGTCAGCAAATCTTTCAGAAGGAATCAGCACAGAAATAGGCAGGTTTGATGCTCACCAGTGATCCCACCCTAACACCATCTGGTGAAAACAAGAAACCCTGGGAGCAGTTTGTGCAAGTGGGTTCGGCAAACGGGTTATAAACTTGCCTGCAATGCCTGTAAAATGCTGCCTGGTGTCATTTTGTCAAAGGACAATGAGGAAAGGAAAAATATCTTGATACTATAAAAAGTATATTCTTGCGCAAATGTGCAGCCTCATTAAATGACTTATACAAACCCTAAGCAAAAGCAACTGAGTATTTTCTTCAAGTTTTGAAATTGTATTTTTTTTTAGCATACGTTTTGTTTAACTTCATTTCCATTCGCTAAAAAGCAGGGGATAATTTAGGTTGAGTTCAATATGATTCAGACATCGCTGGACCTTTTTGGCCAGACCTGGGACAGGCTGCGGAGTACTGAATGGGTCTGAACTTCTGTATTGAATGCTTTTTGGTCTTTTCTTTCCCTGAAATTGCAGTTTGTAGAACAGGTGATTGAATGCATTTTTTTGCACGTAAAATAATGAAAAGCAGCTGGTGCGTTGCAGGGAACAGAGAGCCTTTGTGTCATCATAAAATAAGTTTTAGCAGAGAATTTTTAATAATCAGATTTTTCATGTTTACTAAAATTTCATCATTTTCTTTTCTTAATTCAGTTTGCTTACCAGAACAAACACTAGGAAATATATATTTTGGTTTTTCTCTGACATGGGAATTCATCTTTGGATAGTAGTTCTGTTTTTTATTTTTCTGCTTGCAGATTTACTGCTAGCAATTTAATCCAAGCTTATCTGTAAATGAACATATGACTCATTCTCTAGATGAGAGTTTGAAAGGGGAGTCTTCACATGTCTCGCTTGATACTGTGTTATTTCCTTTTTAATATTTTAAGATTTGCCTTCGATATTAAAATAGTCTGTAAGAGAAACATGGTAGTTTTCCACAACTGGCCAGTCATCAGTATTGACTATAAAAGTCACTTCTGTTAAGAGAAATGTCTGCTGATATTTGAAAAGTATTGACATTTTTAGTAAATTTTGGGTTGCGTAACTGTGGGAATGACTTTTTCTATTCTCATATTGGCAATCTTTCGTACAAGTTGTCAATTTATGAGAGGAAATTTGAAAAAGTTCAAGAAAAGCAGTAGGCTGGAAAACAGTAGAAAAAGCTGTGGAGGGCAAATAGAATTATTGGAGGGTTTGGATTTTTTTAGATCTACATATGCAGAATTGCTGTGATACTTCTCTGAATCAGTCATTTTCATTTAACACAGTGGAAGAAAAATTAAGCTAAGAGCATTTGAAAGTAACCCCACTACTTTCCACATATTTTAAGCTCTCTAATCAGAACAGCAGTTTAAATATTGTTAAGTTTACTGACTGAATCATAAAATGTTGCAATACAGTGGCAAATGCAATCAAGAATGAGGAACTACATCTGATTCCATAGAAGAGCACAGGATATCAGATGCGTTACTTCCTCTGAGAGAAATCTTCCTACCTGAAAATATTTCTACATGTACTGGGTTAAAGCAGGTGAATTTAAAAATAAATTGTGATTGCTGCAATCCCTGCAGAAAAGTTTACCAAATATCCACGCTGTATTGGAGTTCTTTATAGAATATTCTGTCTTTTCTCTTATAAAAAAGTGATTTTCCAGATTTTATTACAATTCATACCTTGCTTAAAAGTCTATCTGCATGACTTGCTGGCAAAGGTAGCATTTCAACCCTCAAAATCTTAAAACTGTGGCCAATCGTATGGTTTATCACGACTGTGACAATATTTGGTATTTCTCTACAAGCTACTGCTTTTGAAGTCATGTGAAATTACGAGTTTTCAGCTTTCATTAAGCAATAAAAAAGAAGTTTCTGGCCCTTCATGGTCTGGAGAGAACAGCTTGGAAGTGTGACTCTAACAACTGAAAAATCAGAAAGCAGATCAATCTCTCATATTGATTTTTCACCCAGCCTTATGGTTTTGTGGAGGGAGTCTGACTCTCGTCTTCTGCTGAGACTGACAATATCGTCAATATTCTGTGATCTCTGGCAGTATATTTTATCATCAAGATCAGGGTCTCAAATTTTATACAAAAATAAAACTATTGATAGACAAAATGAGGGTAGAAATATAGAAAAAGGAGAATACTTTGAAAAGTAATTTGTGTGTGTGTGCAAGAGCATCTATTTTCCATGTGCCCCGCAAGTTCCTTTTCTGCAGGATTATTTATCTGTATATATGTAATTGTGTGTGTACATATAAGTGCATATATATGTGCATATATATGTGTGTATGTTTGTACACACCTGTAAGTGGTCTTGCAGAAGAGACAAATCTGCACAATTCTGCATAAAGCTGTATCAGGTTTATCTCAAGAGGTTTGGTAGCTCAGACACGGTTAGGATTCCTGTCCTTTTGATAGTCAGTGCTCGGTTTCACATGATACATCCAAACCCGCCTCCTCCAGCCAGGAGAGAAAAGTACAGGGCAAAGTTCTTCTGTAATTACAGATGTAATAAACCACTTTTATATTTCTTCAGAAGCAGTTAACTGAGAATACCCGTAAGTTTAGATCCAGCAATCTACTATTTTAAGATTGCCCAGAGCAAGTTAATTTTAGGTTTAGTGCTTTGTAATTTAACTAGAGAACTGCACCTAAAATTTTAAGATTGAGTTTTGCAGACCTTAAGAAGATTTGCTTCTTTGAGTTTATTATTATTTATAGTTGAAGTGTGTTTAATAATTTGCTGTGTTATGTGCACAAAACTGCCACTACAATCCCAGTTTAGCTAATGGTAGTTGATGCCATTTTTGTTTTTTCTTCTGGGGTGTTCTAGAGACGCTGTACTGTGATCTTACCCTGATGTTAATGAGATCCAGCTGGGAGTTAAAGGAGCAATACCCCCTCCACGCACACACACGTGATCCAGAAATGTCAATGTGGTCATTTCATTGTTCAAAGCGGGGATTTGGAAAGTGGCTGCAGCCTCTGGGAGCTGAGGGTTGTTGTGAGGAGCTGGTGAGAGGTAACTAAGACAACAACTGTGGTCAGCAGACTTCCAGGCATCGTACAGGACCCACACCTCCAAAGGATGGAAGTTCTTAGAGGGTTACAAACCGACACAAGCTGAAAAACTGCTCGTGTTTTGGAGTTTCCAGCTAAATCTGGAGAGAAGCATCAGTCCACGGCCCAAGACTAATCTAATAGTGTGGTCCAAACGCTCCCACTAGTAACAGTCCTGCCTTCAGCCCTGTTTTGAGAAGGCTTGGTCTCTGTGCAGGTCCTCCTGGCTCCTATAGGAGGAGTCCCATCTGGGGAAGCAAACAGCTCCGAGACATCCACAGCTGTCTCACCCCATCCAAAAAAGGTGTAAGTTATCTAAAAAGTAGTCACTGAGTTGCATTCATTTGCACATCTGAAGAGAGTCGAGGAAGAGGCAGGGGAAGGATTAGCCATTGGGTTTTTTCTGTAAATGGCACAGAAATGTGAGTCACGTCTAAGCAGCCCATTCATGAGGCTGCTCTCGGTTTGACGTGGAAACCTGACTGGTTTGTACCACAGGCTTTCCCGCAGCCATCCTCCGGCTGTGGGGACGCCGTGCCGTTAAATTTAACTCTCCTGCTTGGAAACCTATTTATCTGAAAGTGTCTTTCCAGACAAAAAGATCGTGCTGGACGAGATGTAACTGTTGCAGGGCATGGTACAGACTTGCTTCGTCTGCCTGCGGGTGCCCTTCAGACAGGCTACATCCGAGAGGAAACTCTTTGGTTAAGTTTCCATAGATCCAGGGAGGCAGAAGAAAATGGGAGGAAAAAATGAGCAGGATGAAGGCTTGAATGTCTTTGCATGCATCTCACCATATTAAGTAGAGAAAAGTTTATGCCATTAGAAAAAAAAAAAGAACAAGGAAAAAGTCGAAGGAAACACGTTTAAACAACTAAAGGTGAGTCAGCATACAGGAAGCTAATGCACATGACTGGTGAGATTATCAGTAAATCTTTTTTCCCACTTTTCCTCTCCCCCTCTTCCCCTAAATTACAGTTTAATGACTCGGCTTTTAAAAAAACACCCTGTGAATTAAGTATAAAGCTTGTTGCTTTCCTGGAGCCCGAAATTTCCCTCTGTCCTGCAGAGAGGTCGTCTCTCTTCCCCCGCAGCCGCTGAGGCACAGAGTCATGCACCCGTGGGCTGGGGGGGATTTTAAAGCCCCAAACATGTTTTAAAGCTCACTTGCTAATTATTAGGTTCAGGAGAGAATAACTGATTTCACAGTAAGCGTCTCCAAGGCCATTTTTTTAGCCACGCACAGAAAGGATTTTCAGCACTTTTGGTCATGCGTGTTTAAGTGAGAAGGTAATACTGTAGGGCCTGGATTCATAGCATCTGCTGAGGCACCGAATACCAAGGATAACCGCACTTCTAATTAGAAGCACCGTCACTAATTTAGGGATCTAAAGTAATTAAGGGTAATTAATAATCATCATTAATTAAGGTATAAATTAGGTGGGGTGAATGCAGTTGTAAGGTCAGACTCTGGTTGATCCAATTTCTGTATGTAACGGAGGAAAGAGGTCCTCCAGCTCCTTTCTAAAGATCTCCGGTAATGTACCTTGCTTAGCTACCGATGCCAAAACCCCTTGCATCCCTAATTCAGGCTGTCAGTCCAGCATCTTTCACAGGAGCTAATCTTTTACTGGGGAGGTGGGGAGCTGGTTGGGTTTTTTTTGTTGGTTTTTTTTTTTTCTCCTTCTTCAGAGTTGCAATATACTTGATAGAACGGATGGAAGCACATGCACTGGCAAGCCTGCTGCGCTAATCCTCATGGGATGCCCAACTGCCTTGTTTCCTGAGTACATGGTGTTCATCAGCGTAGGTTGACTGTGATGCAACTCTGGCCAACACCCTGAGTGTTTCATAGTCTTGACATAACATAACTTGATTCGAGGAATGACTAGAGCCAAATCTGCTTTAACTTTTCTTCTTCCTCATTTGCACTTACTCACGTTGATTTCATGCCTGTGATCCAAGTTTGTGAAGTCAAACCACAGCTCAGGAGAGGAAGGTGTGGCTTTCCTCCTTTGTTCCTTCAGATTTACCTGAAATAGGAACAGAGAGAAGGCAAAATTTCTCTTCCTTTAAAGAAGATGCATCAATTCAAAGCAGCGGATGCTCGATAATGTTTGTCAGCCTGTTCAAGCAAAGCTCCTACTGACTTCGAGTTCAGGTTCAGAACCTTGTTCACGGGCACTGATGGAGATTTCCAGGGGGGAATCCTAATACCCACATTTTTAAGCCCTTAATAGGCACTTAGATAAGTGGCCCCACTTTCAAGGTAACACTCAGCTCCTTCCAGTCAAGTTTCAATACAGATATTTGAAATGGCTGGGAGCTGCTGTAGGTTCAGCATTGTTTAAAAAAAACAAAACAAACAAAACCCAAGAACCATCAACAAGCCCTTTTCTGAAACCCTGTTTTGCATTGGCAAGGCACAAAATGCTGATTTCTATTCACCTCCAAGCAAAGGGTAATAGCGAATGTTACGTTACTCTAATCTCATTGATGACTATTTTTACAAAACAGACTACAGTACGTTTATGTTACGTTACTCTAATCTCATTGATGACTATTTTTACAAAACAGACTACAGTACAGATTTACAGTACATGATGAAGGGGCATAAATAATTTAAACAACAGTTGTCAAAATAAATGAGCAAAGTGCATTTTGTGATAAATTACCCTTGCTTTTTTAATGTGTTTCTCACTTAGTTGCAAAATTCAGTAATTTGCAGTGGATCTTCCAATCATTAAAGTGAATTAGCAAGCCTCTACTCTCTTAGCCATAATTTTAATCTTAACTAGAAAGGAATTATTTAGTATTATTTTGGCAAGGGTTCCTCCTTAATATTCTTTTACAGCCACAGTCTTACAGTGTAATGTAAGTTATGTATGTATCCTGGTGACTTGGATTTTAGAGCTGAAAGCTGATTATGAACAGTAAAGAATTTCAGCTAGCATAAAGATATAATTGTTTTAAATAGAGTTTAACAACAATTCATATCACTGGCTGCTTCAGTCTTTCCATTGGCATGCAGGTGCCAACCAAATTTATAGTTGCTTAAGGAGTGCATAATGGGAAGCTATTTTTTAGAGGTTTAGTACCAACATGAATGTATACACAGAGCATACATCGGCTTAATTTGTCTGCTTGCTTGTGTTTCGGTTATAAATTACATGACGGAATTCCGTTGTCGTCGGTCCTTTTTTTAATGTATATACATCTATGCTTGTTCTCCTTTATAGTTACCCAGGATTGTTTTTTTCACTTCCTTTCTCCTGAAGCTGCCACAGTTGAGCTTCTCTGCAAATCAGAAGTGAAGTCAGTTTTCCCTACCACTCTCTGGGTGCCTATGATGGTTTTTTGTTTTGTTTTGAGCCAGGATTATTTAAAGAGAAAAAACATGGCAGAAAACCCACAAAAATTGGCAGCAAGCTTCAGGTGCACTAGTAATAACCGAAGTATTTTTTTTAAAGCATTTGGCTTGCATGGACTAGTTATGGAGATGACAATATGTTTTTAAATATATCATCCCTTGTTAAGTATCACTGTGCCTCCATTTTGGTCTTGCCTTGAAATCAAAGAGCAACTTTCCCGTAAGTTGAGAATAAGGAGAGACAAAACAGGAACACTTAAATGAAGACTTTTCAGGGTAAGTCTGGCATCGTGACACACAAAGGATTAACTGGAATAGTGAAAAATATTTTTGTTTGGAGCTGCTGACAATGTGGGTGTATGCAGTAATCAGTGCCAACACAGAGAGACAAGACAAAAATCTGATATGCAGATAGATAGATAGATAGATAGATGTCGATAAGGGGTGTTTTCCTGATTCATCCCCATGAGCAGATTTGACCATCTATATGAGTGACAATGTTCATTCCATAGCTACAGATGACATCTTTAGAAGGGCTGAGATATTTTTGCCCTGGTTCTGGCCCTTTCATCTTGGCCATCAGTGACTCAAATTGGGGCAATTCATCAACATTAAAAAGGTCTTTGTTTTAGGCAATAAACCTCAAAAACAAGCCTTTCATTTAAAGGTACAAATGGGATCTTCCTCAATCTAAATATCCTACCTTGAAATTGAACTTATATTTCTACTAGACCGAGAGACTGGTTGTTTATATAATTTGATTTCACATTTGATATTAAAAGGCTGAAAGTTGGCAGACTGTTCCAAAAATGTAACATGGGGAAAGGGTGTCTGACGGTACTAGAAAACTGCTGACGCCTGATGCAGCAGGGTTACAGGTGATGCTTTTAGGTCCCCAAGAGGTGCTGGAGAAGAAGGTGCTAATTCCCCATTCATAGTGTATGTATATGCACATACACATTTCTGTGCATAAGTTTTGGCCCTTTCTTACACTAAGCAACTGCTATGGGGTGTGGAGGCAAGACCATGAAGTCCCAAAGACTAAAAGGATTGGGAGCTACTATCCATTTAGGATGGATGTTGCTTCTGGGTGATGAGAGCTCCATTAGTGCCAGTCAGAATAGACTGAGGTGATATGCTGTGCAATCACAGAAGATCATTTAACAGCTGGCAGATAGCTGGTATCAGACCTTCACAGATTTTTATTTAGAGAAAGGAGAAGTCCAAGAATCAAGGCACCTGTATGGAATTAACAGGGAAACTGGTCAACAGAGGACAACTTCCATTCCAGTCCTCCAAATCCTTTGTCTGGTCCTCAAAATCTCAAATAAAGATTTTAGCGCAATTTATAGCCAGCACTAGAATTAACAGTGATTTGTCATAACTTGGTATTAAGCAAGGAGTCTTGACTGTTCCCAGTAAAGTCAGTAATTCTGCTGCCATGCAGAGATCATCAGAAACTTCCATAGAAATGAGCCAGGGAGACTGTTTTTCACCTTGCTAGTGGTTGCCGTGGTCTTCAAAAGGCAAAGTTTCCAAACTAATTCTGTCTCTCACAATCAGATCCTATAAAACATTTTTAGAGTGTGTTATTATTCATCGGTATGTAAAAATGGCATCGCCTTACTCAAGAAATCTGTTCCCTGTGTGTATTCAGATCCATGCATTCAGCCTTGGTTAACTGAAATAGTTTTGTTGCTTTTTTTCCCTCTTAGCTCTGTACATGCATGTCGTTGTTTAACCCCAGCCAGCGCCTAAGTCCCCAGTGCAAGCGCCACCCAGCAACAACCAAAGCAACAATGGGCCATCAACGCTCCTCTCATACCAAACCCAAAACACAGCACACCCCCCAAGCTACTGGGAAGAAAGTTAACTCTGTCCCAGCTGGAACCAGGACAATGCAGCACAGCTCACAGTTCATTATCTCACTTGTTAACTGAGGTTAATAGTTGGACAGGTCAGGCAGTTGGACT
Organism: Fulmarus glacialis; assembly: GCF_000690835.1. NCBI lineage: Eukaryota > Metazoa > Chordata > Aves > Procellariiformes > Procellariidae > Fulmarus > Fulmarus glacialis. The sequence continues at coordinate 31,161 of NW_009188373.1, read as the reverse complement.
AGATGATTGTTGTAGGTCCCTTCCAACTGAACTATTCTATCAATTAAAACCTTGCTCTTCTGCATTACTAAATCAAATTTTGAGGTCCCGTCTACCCACAGGTACCTCCCAGGTTTCTCTGTGTAGCCAGCAGTAAGGATCTGACTGGACATTAGGAAAAATTTCTTTACTGAAAGAGTGGTCAGGCCTTGGAACAGGCTGCCCAGGGAAGTGGTGGAGTCACCATCCCTGCAAGTATTTAAAAGACGTGTAGATGAGGCGCTTAGGGACATGGTTTAGTGGGCGTGGTGGTGTTGGGTTAACGGTTGGACTTGATGATCTTAGAGGTCTTTTCCAACTTTAATGATTCTATGATTCTATGATCTCCTGAGAGCGATCAGGTTTGGGGTGGGGGACAGGAGGCAGGTGACTGTCTCTGCACTGTGTAGACAGTCTGCAGACGTAATGTAGGTAACAGCAGTAGGTGTCTAAAAATAGTTGGATGAATCTGTGCCACGTTTTCATTTGCAAGACCTTTGCTGGTACAGCAGCCCAAAAATACCAAGCGTGGTAGGTAGACTTTGGGTTGAATGTCTTATATAACGTAAGTAGCTAATGTTGTGTGATGGGGAATGGATATTTTAAACAATTAGCTGCTGTCACCTTCAGTGGTACTTTTGTCCTGGTCTTTGGTAGACACGTCAGTGTGGTTTCAGAACAGATCCAGATCCTTACCACAGATTGTAAAGACCATTTAGAGAAATCCAGTTAAGTTGTGGCTGTCAGGAGCACAGAAGGCTGTGTCTTAGCCTTGGCTTTAATGGTTATCAAGCTTTCCAAAAACCTCTTAGAGGCTGCTACAAAGGTTTTGGAAGCAGAATCTCAAACACAGGGCAAAAACATGGTCTCGGAACTGGTTTTCATGTTAGATCAGGTCAACTGGAGTTCTGTAAAGCTATTAGCCACTCAGTCATGAGCTTGTATCCTAGGCACTTGTCCTGCAGGCAGTCTGCTCTCTGGGAATAGGGGTCATTTTCTTTAAAGGTCATTGCAAATGGTATCTCAGCATGGTGGTATGGTGGTATTGCTGGATCTGCAGAATGTAGTTATTTAGTCATAATCACTTGTGATTATTTTATATATAGTCAGGATAGATTTTGTGATATATATATATGTTTCTCATGACATTTTAGTTAGAGTTATAGACACATATCCTGTCTAGTTTCTAGACACAGATCCTTTCTATATTTTGCATTTATTGTGCAATAAGTGTTTTAAAAGTGTTGTGCACACTTACGAGCACCTCATGTTGTTGTACCAGAGATGATGGCTGTCTAGTGATAGGCACAGTGAACTCCTTTGTTCGTGGGCAAATGAATATGTGATTGTGCAGTTGGTTTGTAAAGCACACTTGGATGAACAGCACTTGATAAAAGCAAGATAATCACCATTCATTAAAATTTGTTTTAAAAGATCATGTACATATATAGACTTTCATTTCTGTTATCTTCTACTTTAACTCCAAATCAGTATTATTAATGAAACTGAGTAATTTGCGGTTAGTTGACAATGTGTTTATTGGGTATCTAAATTTAAATATTAGGACTATAACTGCAGTGCATATTTTTCCCATGTAGTTTCTTTACAAATGGTATGTGCCCCATTTGTCTAATCCCTACTTCTGTGATTACAAAATAGCCAGGTTACATAAAAACAACTAAATTATATATTTGCATACAATACTGCTGTGGCTCTGCAGAAACCATTTTGGGCTGTTCAATGCTTATAGTTTCTTTCATTGAAATGGTTTGTTATTTCACCAGCAGTACTGCAGAGTTGTTCCAGTCTTTTGCTTGGAAACATTTTTTTCATTATTCTACTCCGATTGCCGCAAATGAAGTAAATAATATTTAGGAAAATAAGTAATAAAAGACAATAAAAGAAAGTACTGCTAATGTAGTTCTTTCTGCCATTTAAACCTATGGGATTTTTCTAAGTTGGATTTCAAAGTCTTTGGGCAGAAACCAGCCTTTAGTTAAGTGTTTGAATAGCACAGTGGGACCCTGATTCATGGCTGGGCACTGACAAAGTAACGCCACTAAAAATAGTTTGCAGAGTTGGGCCCTCCAGTAGCAAAAGAAAAGTCGGAGAATGCATAATTTCAAGAAATGCTCTGGCTGTTGCCAGTGGGTCTGCTGTCCCTGTTGTTATTTAAAACCAGAATTAGCCGTGCCTGTTATCTACAGTACAGTCTATCCATTAGCAGGCTGCTGGCTTCATTCTTTATTACCTTTCTAAATCGAGTTAAACGTCAATGTTCTTTGGGAGCCATAGTCAGCATTTGGGGACACAGAAGATATGACTCCACATTATGAATACTTCAGTTGCGGAGCTGG
>NW_009188373.1:16467-28755 GCF_000690835.1 Fulmarus glacialis | reverse complement strand
TTATGAATCCTCCGTTGGGGGAGCTGCCTGAAGGGCCCCCCGCCGCTGCCCGCGGCCGTTCCTCCCCACTCCCTGCCAGGACCGCTGTAGCTGTGGTGGAGCTCTAAAGCAGATCTGGGAAATGAATTGGTTTAAAGCTTTGGTTTAGCTTTTCTCATGGGCTTATTTCACAGGCCCATTGTACTGTGCAGCAGGGTTGGCCCAGCAACAGGGCAGTGGAGGAAGGGAAGGAAAGATTGAAGCACCACCGCTGTCTCCACCATTGCGTGATTCATCACATGGAATCGTGCTCCCAGTATTGTGTGCATGCTGGCATCAGAGCCATGGTCTTCAGCTCACGGGCAGAAGGGGAATCTCTTAGCCTTGCATGAAGGTGCAAAGAGAAAGCTGGGTTGGCGGTAAACAGAACGACTCCTGTTAGGGAGTCTCCTGAAGGGACACAGAATGTGGGTACTCCAAAAGCAGGTAGATATTCCCAAAATGCCATGTGGAGTTCGCATAGATAAGGATATTTGCAATTCCAGAATTGCACAAACCATATATTTTTGCATAAGAAGCTAGAACAGAAAGAAAAACTTGCTTTCCAGGAGAGAAGTGCGGAACTATGGGATCACTTTTTTTATATACCAGATTCAGAAGTCTTAGCTTTTTGCCAGAGATCTCACAGGTTATTTACTGGTTAAATCCTTGAGACTTTGAATCAGAAACACAAAGGATTTTTTTTTAAAGAGTTGGGGTTTTGGGGCGTTTTTTGGTTTTTTGCTTTCTACATAAAACCAGTAGTATCTGCAAGATGAAAATCCGGAATAGATGGATTTCCTTAACTTCTGACTGATGGTGGGGGTGGATTTATAGCAGTGGATTTAGAAGTGCTCACAGGAGTGGCCTAGTCTGTGTAATAGCTATGAACAATATCCATGTGCAATGAAGAAACACCAGACGTAATTTCCTGAGACATTAGAATGAATTTCTGATCTGGAATCTGGGCCAAGCGGTTGAAGACAAAAGTTCTTGTTGGCAGGCTGTGCTCCGGTGATCACAGAGACATCTCCAGAATGCTCCATTAGGGCCGCAGATAGAGTAATCTCACGGGAGCCTCTAACCAGAGAAAGTTGGAAGAAATGGGGAGGCCTGAGCTGTAGCAGCATGTTGTAGTTACGCCCTAGTGAGGTGAGATCATTTCTCTTTGCAATCTCAGAATTGAAAGTAGAAGCTGAATGAGAGTGTCATTGAGAAGTTGATATTTAACATGTTTACAGCGCTCTCAGTTCCCACACCCTTTGGGACCAAACTCCAGAATCCTGAAATCTGGAACTCTTCCAGAGAAAAACCCTTCGTTAGTGGGGCGAACTAAGTGGCAGTTCCTGAATGTCTCACACTGCTTTTCTGAGAAGTTGTTTGTTTAGTTTTGCAGTCTCTGCAACGTCATAGCTTTGGATTTTTGCATTTAGACATGTTATCAGTACAGAGTTTAAATACAGCCTCTCCAGGAGCCTAGAGGTTCATCTTGATAGAATGCCAGGGCACGGATCCTCCTAGCTGACCAGTGCCAGCATTCATTTCTTCATGATGCACCCAGCCTCATGCAGCCTAAGCAGGGATGAGCACCGAATACAAAATCCTTGAAGGGTGGGTTGGAGGTGGCAGTGAACAGGCTAAAAAAATGGCTTAGCAAAAGACATTCTGCCTGTGTTTATTCTTGGGCAGTCTGTGATAGTGGCTGGGCTTGTAAAACAAATCTGACAGCGTGGCTACCTGAGCAAGTTACAGTGAGGCAACTGGAAGATCATGTGTGAATGGTGAGCATGTGTTGCATGATCTTTTTCAATGACTGTGCACCGAGCTGCCTTGCGTTTATCATGGAGTAAGGGCATACACATGGACAGAAGAGCATCTGTTCTGCAGTAAATCCAGATACCGGTTACCTCGCAGTAATGTGTTCATGGAGGCATACCCTTAATTATCCTAGAGGCATACCCTTAATTATCCTAAATAGACAAATGCATGATGCAGACTGAAGGTTTCAGACATACGGACATGCCAGAAGTTTAGAATCTCTTGTGGGTGAGGCTTTAGAAATGTCCTGAGGGGTTACCAGAACTTGTTGCAGCCCCAGGTCTGCTTTTGAATCATGTGTCAGCACTTGTTTAGGATAAATATTAAAAGACTTGTAGGAATCATCAGAGAAAATTTTTCATAAGTAACTTGGAAATCAAAGTCTTGTTGACTTCTAATGAGACTTTGGTGTGCAAATCACTTGGAGTTTTTGGAAAATCTTGTCCATTTTCTTTCTAGCCAAAATCTGTTTCATGCTCCAGTGGCAGAAATTCTTCCTTCCTTCCTTCCTTCCTTGAAGCAAAAATTTAATTGGGATCCATACTTTTCTGGCACTGGAAGAGAAATACCACATCCCATTAGATATTTCCCCCTGATTTTTGAAGCACAGAAGTTTGTCTGCACATGAATTGCGATAAACTGTTTGGCCTGAGATAAAATGGTAGAACTTCTCCAACTGCAAATTCCTACCAACCTAATTGCCTACCATAGCTAAAATATGAAAGGTGCTTAATAATAAACAAAGCATTATTTTTCTTTATTCTAATTTTACTTACCCATGTGAATTCCTTGATGTCAATTTGTTCATATATTGCAAGTAGAAATGAAAAGCAAATCAGCGGCAAATCGAAACAATTTGGCAGCATAGACACGGTAAATTATCCAGCTGCAAAATGATACCAATAGTGCTGAGTAAATAATTCCTCTAAAAAACTTTAGTACTTTGTGGATTGTTTGCAGGAAGCATCTCATTATCTCAGTTGTGTGTATGAATTTCTAAGAAGATTATTTAGTGTGCAATTTCCTTGTCAAATTCCAATATCCAAGACCTCAAAGGAGTTTAGGGCTCTTATCCCTTACTGGAATCTATATCATTCTTGATTTCAGTAGAAATATAAGCATTAAACATGCTAATCCTGAACATTGTGGTACCTACATTTCACATGCTAATTGGAATTTGTAACAATCAAATTAAGCATTAAGTTGCAATTCCTGTCACCTCTTGTTTGCCATTTAATTGCTGGATACCTACTCTGAGCTCATCATTCAGCTTGATAATCAGTGAAGAGAGGAACTGCTGAGGAATTGTTTTTCCAATATGACAAGTAAGAGGCCACTCTTCCAAGGGCCCTGTCTTTCTGGGTGCCTGTCTAGGATGGGTGAAATGAGTTTGTCTGTGCAACTGCCACGCAGACTTCAGAGCCAAGTGAGCTGGTGCTCTGCAGACGGAGCTACTTCTCATAGCTCAGCACGCACAGGGATGCATTCTCCTATCCCACTTCTATCTGTGATGTCCTTTTTTCTGGGGTTGCAGTCTGCAGTTATGCATGCAAATACTCAGCTAGCTTTAGTCAAGCTACCTGTAGAAGTTCAACTGAATCATCTCAGCAGTCCATGCAAGCTTATTTATTTATACCTCTAACCTTAAAGACAAGCTTCCAGGTGGGAAGGAGATAGGCTTATATCTTTTTTTGAAGCTGTTCCACTTTGTGCAGAACAATTATGTATTTATTTAGCTAGACAGCAAAGGGAAGTCTAGTGGTCAATGATATGGCAGATAAGGCCTTCACCTTAGCCACTGAGTCGCAGAGCTGCATATTTCACTATCTTGCATCCGTCATTCCGTACTGGTATCTTCTGCAAGCAAAGAATCCGAATGATGAATGAAAGTCTTTTTCCTGATACGACATTTAGCCCCAAACCCCTCTGTTTAAAGTGTGGCGATGCCCTTCTGTCTGACTTTTAAAGGTCAATTTCTACCCGGTATTGAATTATTTTCTGCCGCTAAGTACATTGGTCCTGTCCTTGATTTACACTGAGTATCCATCCACTGCCGCACCTGAGAGAATGTCCCAACCCTGAGCGCTGGGTGCCCAGCCTGGCCGGTGACGACTGTGTGAGGGTGAGGACGGGCAGTGTGCCAACTTCCCAGGCATGGGCTTCCCTTGGAAGGAAAGCTGGGTTTGCAGGCAGCCAGGGCGATGTGGAGTACTCCAGCAGGTCCTGTAATCTGCCCCACAGGGCCCACCTGCAACACGTTGCAGACATGGTTCATAGCACTCAGTTTGGGCAAAGGGGGACATTACACAACATTTTGCTTGGGACAGCAGCAACCAAATATAGCATCATCTCCGAAGCATACTGAACAGCCATTGTGTTCTGAAACCATTTATATACATTTCTGTGCAATTGTATTTTCAGGAATATGTGTGTGATGCAAAAGAAGACAGAAAAATATGCAGGTGCTTTGGATAGCCTCCAAACTAAAATAATAGGAAAGGGGCAAATCAGAATAAAGCAGATTTTGCAACTCATCAGAGAGTTCCTGTGCAGAGCTAATTACTACTCCCTAAAAATTCGAATGACTGAACATCTCATGCCTTCTGAACACTGGCTAGATATTCTTTGTTTTATACCTGTTGTGTTTTCATGAATGACTTCATTTGGCTCTGTGGTCAGTACAGCCCACATAATTTCAGGCCTTGGACTTCATGCCTGACTTAAGAACCTCTTTGATACAATCAGCCCATCCTTCATTTATCAAACCTTTTTGCAGAGGCAGCATTACTGCTATCTGGGGTCTCTGGTGGGTGTACATCAAGATATAGTCTTAATAATCACCTAGGGAACTCTTCAAAGGTGGTAACTCATTTTGATCTCTGTAGTTCATTTTCCAGCTGCCCAGAGACATGAAGCTCAACTTGCAGAGCGGTGAGCACTCTCAGCTGCCTGCTCCATCACAGCATCAGTCCTAGGGTGGAAGGGGGCCTCTGCCTCAGGCAGGACCTTCCCTCTCCCTGAGCTTGGTTCTGCAGCTGGGAGAATTAGACCAGGGGCCTTTGATTTGATCTGATTTTTAAAACAGTAGAGGTGTATGCACTGTGCTAATTTTTCTGTAGAACTTTTTGAGGATGCCTGGGGAGAGTTCCTCGATCTGGTCATGAGCAGATTGATGAGGATAAAATGGTGACTGCTTTTTTCCTAGACAACAAGTGGCTGAGGAGGGCCATGCTGGATTGTAATGTTTACGGTCCAGCTATTTCCGCTTCAGGTGGCAATCAGTAAGGGTCAGTTTTCGGAATAAATCAGACTTTCGGGCAGATTAGCATAAGGCATCATCTAAAAGCATATTGAGAAGTCTGCATAGATGGTCAAACCCAGACATTGCCATCTTTAGGGTCCTGCTTGTACCCCTCCTTGAAGCTGCAGCTTCCAGACCCAGCCTACATATTCCAGAAGCCTCCTCAAACCCCCTCTCCTCTCTGGGGTTTTCACCTAACTCAGGCGCTCCGCAGAGCTCTGACAGCCTGAAGCTCTTGGTGCTGGAGCCAGGAGCTGGACAAACAGCAGCCTTGTAACTCTCTTTGTGCCTAACTAGGAACTGTAAAATAAGGTGATGTCTTCTCACTGACGTATTTTGAAATTGAAGCATTTTGTTTGTGAAATGGTTGGACACTGTGTCCATGTCTTTTCCAGTTTGGGGTTGGATGTTGTGCATTAAATGAGGTGGTGGACCACATGCTGAACTGCAAGGGTAAAGCAAAGTACCAAATGGTATTGAAATGCACTTTCTTTGCATTGTTTGCTGCTTGCAGGGATCCTGGGAAAAATACAGTGGTAACACAATGTGATAATACAAGTAAAGGGTATATCATCATTCATTCTTCCAAAGGGCTAAGTAAAGTTGCTTGTTCAACTAATTAAGGAGGGAGGAGGGGGCTTTGTAGGCTTCATGATGTGTTTTTGTTTTGTGGTAAATGCGTGTGTGCACATGTGCAGTCTTAGATGGTTTTAGTGTGTATAATTTCCCTTTTCACTTGGTTAATCACTTCACAGAATGGAAACTTTCATGTTGGGGAACATCACAGTGAATATCTCCCTAAAGATGGATAGTTTGTTCCACCTATTAATCCTGCATAAGCTCTGCATAAGCAGTGAGGGAGTTGTAGCTCCAGAGAGTTTCCAAACCCTTTTGCTATAATACTTTGATTTTTCTAGTGAAGTCTTTGGTTTCATCTGATTATATTTCTTAACTTAATGCATATTTCGCTGAAGATCCCAAAGCAAGTAATAGGATGATATAATGGACAGAATTAATTCCCAAATGCTGCTGCACACTTCTGTATGGGATAGGCTTGAAAGTGTCCTGCAGAAGCTGCAGAAGAAACACAAGGACAAGTTCCAGGTGATGATCAGAGCAGCCACCAAACCACTGCAGGCCACCGGCGACTGTGTGGTTAAGCACCTTATGTGCATGCTGAAGGTACCACTTAAAGCTGTGTCTTTTTTAAGTTCATTCAGTTTTCACAGTTCCTGGTGCTTCATATTAAAACCCAGTCTTTCGAGACAAAAGCAATAGATATGCAAAGGCTCATGATGTAGTGCAAATGGCTATTTAGAGCCACAGATTGTGGAAGACTATTCATCTGTGACAACCTTTTTCACTTCCTGCAGAGCACCCCACAAGGACTTGTGAGATCAAGAACTGATTGCAGGCAGGCCGTGAGAGAGGTGCATGATAAGGCATAAAGTCAGCAATCTCATACGCATTTTCAGTTTCAGGCGGCACCAGCTGAGACTGTCAGACTCCTTAGCATCACATTTCTTTAAATCTTTCTGTTTGCTATAATTTGAGTCTCTAGAGAAGGATGCCAGTGGACAGCCAGTTCACTGTTCACAGTGATGGGTAAGTGTGCAGCAGATCAAGAGAATTCTTTGAAAGAAGCTATAAACACTAAGGAAGTGGTTGCATGCACTTTTTCAAAATATTTTAACTGCTTGTTAGTTCAAGGAAATCATTGTGATCTATGGAATGCAAAAGCGCATTTCTTTTTTCTTGTATTTTGGCAGCAGCAGGTAGGTGGTGGGATGTATGAAGCATCTTGAGTAGGGATGAATGAACCACTTTGAAAGAAGAAAGACTCTCTCCCAGGATTTTGCCTGTTTTTTGAACCAAACTTTTAAGCTCGGGAAATTTTCACATGCTGGTTAGGCTCAGGCATAAAAAGGACATAATTTGTTCAGACAGATTTTTGTTCTGACATTTCCAGATTAACATTGCAAAATCAAGTTCAGAAGATGCTAAAAGGCTTTTAAGATATTTTTCAGAACAAGGCTGGCATGTGAGCTCAAGCCCTTTTGAGAGCTGTCCACCACGAACTCTAATTTTTGAAGGAAGGGGCAAGGAAACAGAATTCCTGCATAAATCATCTGTACACAGAATCAACGTGTGTCCTCATTTTGTTTAACCTAGTAAAGTTGCTGAGAGATTTGGTTTGGTAGGGAAGCTGGAGTTGTGCGTGACTCATGAAGAGACTCTTGGCTAATCCGACTATTTGAGGGCATTGAATAGCTTAGTGAAACACATTTTGGACAACTATATTTTCAACCCATTCTGTGAGAACCAACTGTGTTCCACAGAGCAGCTGCGATAACCTCTGACTAATTGGCTTTTCAGAAGGTTACCTGCTGAGAGCATCTGCCATGACATCCATTCTCCCAGAAATGTTTCATCTCCGAATTGCCTGATGCAGGCTATAGAGCCCAGCATCACAGGCAAGAAGTGAGTTTTCTCTTGAGTCAGAATATAGGGGAAAGGATTTGCCCGACCTTGTTGAATGTTCATCATCTGTCTTGAAGCACTGAGCATCCTGTCTAAATTGCCTTTTGAAGGCCACCCTGAAGACTTCCTCGAGACGAGATTTGCCGTTGATCCAGACAGCGAATCTGTGAGCGAGCCAGGATCCCGCATACCCACGTACTTGCGATGGCTTATTAGGGCTTTCACACTGCGTCAGGCAGCGTCACGCACAGTGCCGTGCCCGAGCAGGCTGTGCGCAAGCTGTATGCCAGCTGCCGCCTCAAAGCCCCTGTGTGGACCTGGGACCACTCCGAGTGAGCAGTGTAACAATACATAAATAACACCAAGGAGTTTATTGTATGTAAAGTCGTTCTCTTCCATAGATCTCATACAGGAATATTCAGTAGCGTATTTATGGTGATGGTATCAACAGATATTAAAACTATCCAGGAGGATTAAGAGTACCTGGTTATGAGAGCAAGTTGTCCAGAGGAAGGTCTTCAGAAAAAGAAACCCTGAATACATCCTTGCAGAAATAGCAATTCACATGTTGGCTGCTGTTTGTTTTAAAGACTCTGCTCTTGGAGTCTTGTGACAATACATCAGTGTCGCTGATCATTTGAACAAAAAATGTCTTGTTTCATGGTTAGGTTTCATAGTTCATGACAGATTTGTCCTAACTGTATTCTAAAAAAAGTAGGGGTGAAGGGAAAGCAACAATTATTTTTAATTTATAATTATTTTGCATGGCCTCATTAATGAATATTGAATGCTTGGGATTAGGATTACTGTGTTTTACACTCTAGATGTTGCGCTCATAGATCCACCTTTTCTGTCAAGCTACTCCAAAACTAAAATCTTGGTTTCCTGCTTGGCAAGCAAATTCAAAAATCAAAAGCAAGAAGGGACTTCCTTCCTTTCCCCCTCGGTATTTTTCTACCGTATCGACACTGCGTTTGACAAATAACATTAAATAACCTTCAAGGCTGTATCAGCTACCAGGTCTTAGTAATAAGAGGAAAATCAGGCAAGCCAGACCAAGACATGACTGGTTGGGAATCAAAACAAAATTGGCAGTCTTATCAAAAACCATCCACATCTCTGTTTTCTCTCTCGGCTGCTGGGTATTGCATTCAGTCCATTGATTAATGTGTCACTGCTTAACACAGGCTGCTAGGCTGTGACACTTGCAGTGAGGCAGCTTGCTGTCTGCGTGCAGCCCTGAGGCTTGACTTGCTGCCTGCTCCGGCGAGAGGAGGCGGCTGGGAGGTGGACGGAGCAGGCTGGCGAGCGTTGCTTTGCCACCTCCTCCATGCTGGCTCCAGCTAGCTACAAGCGTGCAAACATTTAAGGTAACCTTGGGTCTCTGGCACTGTTGACTCTGCTTATCAGCGACCTGTTAGGTAATAAGGATGTGCAGCAATAGCTGCATTTACCTAGAGGTTAAAAGAACTGGTGCTGTTCTCCACCCAGAACAGTTATGGGGTGGTTTTGTCATAAAGTGAAACCGAACTCTGCTACAACTTCGGTCTTATCTGACCTGGGGCAAATGGTTCCTGTCCCTGCCAAGGCTGCCCCGCGGTGACTGACCGGGATCAGCAGCTCCCCAAGTAGATATTTTGTTTTTACATTAACTTCCATGAGCCTCACAGAGACACCTCATGCTGTCACACCTCAGTGGTAATAGTTCAATGCACAATAAAGAAAAGGGTAAATCTACGAATGGGCTGCCAGCCATTTCCTTTTGTCAGTGTACAAAATTCTCCAAAGGTAGCGATATCTCTAATTAGTAAGTAGCAAGATGCAACAAGTCTGCAATAATGTACAGCATATTATAATGTCTCAAGTGACATGCGAAGCATGAAGTGAGATACCTGTGGCCTTTCTGACACAGGAAAAATACTAGTAAATGTAGCTGAATGCAGTTTTTCACCAGACTCCAAGGAATAGTTGGTAGATGGGTGTTGGAAATAGGCATTTTTCATAATAATCCCATGTTTGAAATGTCCTGACCTTAGAAATACAGTATAAAATTAGTTCCAGAAGAAGAAACCTAGCAAAGGTAACAGATGCTTGTTTCCTTTATCCGAATCCCTCAATTATGAAAATGTGACAAACAGATAATACTGCTAGGTTGAGCTGAATTAACGTGTTTAAAATGAATGAAAAATATGTCCCTTTCCCAGTTAGAAAAAAACCACACAGTACAAGCACTCAAAAAATGAAATACATCTCTGGCTTTGAAATGATTGTTGTCTTTCTGCAGCAGCTTCTTGAAAATGTCATGTGAGATTAGATCTGTACGCCGTGGTGTTGGTAAGCGTACGAACCCCCTGCAAAGGGCCATCTTCGTTCCAAGAGCTTACAGTCTTAGGCAAGGTTTTCAAAGACAACTGCTCATTTGTGATACCTTTTAAAAAGATCTTACTTTCAGAAAGCACTCGGTACGTACTGTTAGAAAATCAGGGTCCTTAGAGGAATCTCCAGCTGGGCACCAAAAATTAGATAGGTAATGAGGAAGAATAAGTGCTTCTAAAACCCTGGCCTCAAAAGACATAGTGAGAAGAGAAGAGAAGAAACAGGCCAGATCACCACTAAATCCTCAGTTTCCTTGCACTAAATGCAGACTTAAGAGAATTATGACTTTTCCCTTGGTCAGTGTCACCGGTTGTGTCCAGACTGGCTCTGCTAGGTGGCCTGCATGGCTGGAAGCGGTTGCGCTCCCTCTGCGGTGTGGATGAGCTCAGGTTGGGACCAGTCCCCATTTCTCCTCGTTCACGGGTTTCTGTCGGAAGGGCCGGCTGGCTCATTTCAAACTTAAGCACGAGTACAAGCCGACGGCTTAGGCAATGTGAATAATTGGGGAATTTCAGCACGAGTGCAATCCTGAGGCCTGACCTGATATAATTAGCCAGTTTACCCATTTTATTTTAGTCCTGCAACTCTCTGGCTAGGCAAAGTATTTTCCATTGCTTGGGAGAGCCTTTCAAATTTTCCCTTCTTTGTGGCAGACGAGCTATTTAACCTCAAAAAAACTCCTGTTTCTCCTTTGTGAGACAGGCCCGTCTCTGTTGATGCTACACAGATGAGAGATATCCTCCAGTTCACCTGGAATCAAACACTTTTGAGGTGAGGTACCAGTTTGCCTCTCTCCAAGTTTAAATCCTCCCCCAGATTTCCCCTTTATCTTCGTACCTGCTTAATGTCACCATTGCTTTCTTTTCTGTCCTGGGGGATGCGGTCAATTATCTGTCTAGACCAGCTGAAGGCTCAAGACCTTCCTGTCCGTTCTTCCATGGAATAAAACAGTTGCTGGGTCTCAAATGTGCATCTTTCTCAGGCCACGACTGATGTGGGTATCTCATGTAGTAGATGACAGTAGGTGGTGGTTCACTAGAGAACCTTGAGAATAAAAGCAAGGCAGCTGTAAAAACAGAAATCAAAAGCAGCACCATAATCAGGCGAATATACCCGCATAAGGAAGGAAATAGCTGAGGAGACTGTTTTTTATTGTTCCTCTATTTCATAGGCCATATTTAGACTGAGGGATAAAGTGCTCATGGCAGGGTGCGGGGTTTTTTATAAAATCTTATTCAGCATTCTTCCAGCACCTGCTGGTTTAACATCCCATCCTTTCCCTGCTCGATCAGACCTTCATTTCCGCAAGGGTTTGGGGTTGGGAGAGGCAAATATGGGCAAACTGACAGCTTGGCAGAGCCAGTCAGCCTGCACCCCACAGAAAATAGCCCGCTGGGCATGATTTTGAAGGGGTGAGAAGCAGAAATCCACTGCCAGCCTGAGTTTCAGCTGACATGAATGCTGCCTTGGCAGCATCAGTATCCCGTTAGCTTCACAATCTGGAATCTGGCCCAAAAAACCCTACAGTCCAGCTCTTCCCACACATACAGACACGTACATTCATGCAAGAAGCAGGACATCAGCTGGAAAGGGTGCAAAGCCCACCCCCATGATTCCCATCCCAGCACTGCCCTGGTCAGAGATCTGGTTGGTAAAACTAGTGATGGGTGAGGGCTCTGTGAGAAACAAAGCTGTGTCCAAACACATTGAAATCACACGGTGAATTTGCCTCTGCGTGGCACCTGGGCTCCAGAGGCTAACGTAAGCCTGTGAGAGGGGTTTACATGCATTTTCGTGGCTGCATACTGAATAAACGACTGAATGCGCTTCAGTGTGAGCAGTGCTGCACGGGCACTCGTCTCTTGTTCAGAAAGGCAGAACAGGGAACACAAATCCCCATCAGAAAATGTATAATCATAACATAATTTGGGTTGGGAGGGACCTCTGGAGATCATTCCACTCAACCGTGCTCAAAGCAGGGCCAAGTTAGGTTGTTCAGGCCTTGTCTGGTTGAGTTGCGGATATCTCCGTAGGTGGAGATCACACAACCTGGTCAGGTAACTTGTTCCAAAATTTCACCACCTCACTAGGAAGAATTTTTTTCCTTGTATCTAACTGGAATCTCCCTTGTTCCATCTTGTGTCCATTACCTCTTGTCCTTTGCTGTGCATCTCAAAGAAGAGTTAGGGTGGAGGGGAGGAGAAATTACAAGAAACCTCCACATATCCTCCTTTATGGTGTGATCACCTTACAGCTTTGCAAGGGCTTTCAGGCAAGGAATAGCAGCCACGAAA
>NW_009188373.1:0-16450 GCF_000690835.1 Fulmarus glacialis | reverse complement strand
AGAAACTCTGCAACCCCCTAATTATCTTCTGGGGTCTGAGGCAGGGAAGGAAGTGGGTGAGCTGTTTTCACATCTCCTATGCAGCTATGGACAACTCTTGCCATCTTGGCCAGCAGAAATGGTGAAGGAACATCAGCCCCTACTTCGGCATTTGGCAGAGCCTTTCCAGCATTTGGCTATCAAGCCTTCAGTAGTTAATGCAAGCCCAACCAAACCAAAGAGCCTGCTCTCTGGGACTCAGACTAGAGGAAGAGTAAGCAGTGCTTTCACACGAGGCAATAAAAATCAAGTAGGATTTTTTAAGTCATACAAATGATTGCTGGTTTGTGCTTTATATTTATCTAAGAAATTGATTAAGCACTGAGTTTTTTGGTTGATGAGTAAAGCTGATTAAAAAAGTACCAGGATCACAATATATATTCTAGGAGTAGTTTGTCTTTACAGCAGAAGTACATTTACTCAGCTCAAACCTGACTTCTTTTATTTTAGTTGAAATACATGGTAATTCTTTTGCTCTGTTTTATACTCACTGTCTGGTTTTGGTTTTCTGTTTTGCTTCTTACAGCCCCAGCAGAGAGCTCTCCATAAACATTTCCAGCCTCTAAAGCTGCTGTCCTGCCACTTGATATGAAAGTGAACTTTTCTTCATGAAAAAAAAAACCATAATAAATGGCACTGCCAGAAGGTGACTATGGAGGATTGAAGACAAACTTGAAGTAAAATCAGCCCACTGAAGGTGATGCATTCTGGGAAGACCTGGTTTGCTGTGGAGTAAAAATGTGGTGCATAATACCCAGTGCTAATTTGTTGAAAATGGTCATTGACAGACCTTTAGCTGGAAAATTTCTTCCAGTTTTCATCACTGTGCATAACTTTTGAGTTCCCTTTAGGGGACTGTCTATGCCCTTCACTAGAAGTCCTGTTTAGCATGGCAACTACTGGATTCTTTTATTATGTATGCAGATGGCATGATGTTTTAGGAAAAACTTACAGCAATTCTCCAATCTCAGTGGATATGTTCACAATATTACACCCCGATAGGAATGTAAACGTCTTGTATATGTTAGTTTTGCAGTCTAACGGTATTCTGTTAAACAATATCAGCACTTCATACGTGCTTTCTGCACAGAACTAGCACAGTCCATATATATATAAAGGTCTTTTTTTAAAATACTGAGGATACGTTTCAGTATTTGTGCTGAGACTGCATCCAAACTGAAGTCCACTACTAGCATACCTTCACTGATTCACAGTAGATTGTGTAGATAGATTTGCACGTGGCAGAGGTGTGACTTCTTTTATCGAGACTTAGAGAACAGCTGTCACAGAGGGAGCCAAGAACAGGGTAGGTTGAATGAGCTGAAGGTCACTGTGTCTGCTCGCCCTCTCATCCACCAAATATCAAAGGTTCTCGTTCCTAGTGTGCCGATGTGTTTTCTTACTCGGCGAGGGAGAGGCAAGAGAGAGAGCCATTCTCAGAGATGTGTGTGGCTTGGGTTTGGTTTACGATAAAACCAGAATAAACTGGAAGAATTCAGGTTCTTTATGCTGGCCACCATTTATGTTTCGGGCAGGGCTGGGGAATCGTAGTCCAAACCAAACTCTCTGAACAAGGTAAAGTGTAAGACTACACTTCTAAGGAGCAAGACACTCCCTTTAGAGAGGGCAGACTTCTTCATTAACTTTTTCCACTTTCTATCAAAAACAGTATTTTGGTAGGAACTGGGAAAAAGCAAATGGTTCCAATAAGCCTTTCAATATACTGTAGCAGGCTCAAGACTGTTGCATTCAATCTGAGCATTGTTTTTTGTTCAGTCTCTGAATGGCTGGTCTCATCTCTGACTGTATCACAGCTGGCTGTGGTACTGTTTCTTCCATGGGGACTCAGTGGAATTAGTGTCTGTCCCACACATCAGGACCTTCTTGACACACTCTTTATAATGAACTGATGCCATCAACATACTGAGGGGACTTACCTATTTGTTCCTTCTTTCTTTAATATCAAAGGTAGCTTTTTGTGTATTTAAAGACCATCACGCTCTCCAGTCTGATAGACAGGTACTTTAGAGTCGCTGTTAGCATATATGCCAAACTGTGGGTGAGATGCCATACTGGTGTGAAGATGCAGCGATGGGGAGAAGGTGCAGCTACATCAAGTCAAATGGACCTTTTTAGAGGAAGCTCCTGTGTTATAATTCTTAAAAACTATAGTACAGTTCATTGCTAGAGAATGGAAGGTCAACCACTGAGGGTGCCCGTACAACCAACAGTCAAATATCGTTAGGGCTTGATGTTTTTTCAGATGGGTATGGGCTTAGGTTTCAGCTCTCCACCCATCTCAGATTCAGCATGTTGGATACTTCTATAGTATTTAGTCCAAAAGCAAATTATTTTTATTGATGACCAAGATTTTCAGAAGTCACTAGTGATTTCTAATGGTTTGGGTCTTTCCATGGGTTTTCAAATGGAGCTCCCAAGAATTACAAAGCAGTAAGCTTCTACATTCTCTTTCTGAAAATCCTGGTCCCTAATTTGAAATTAATTGGTGTAAAAATTCTCCATAAAGACGTAAGAATCTCTGCCAACAGCAACATTTGCACTTTTTAGAGCTTTTCATAGGGTTGCAGGTTGGAATCTGATACCAAGAGACCCAGCTGTGCGCGTGGCACAGGTCCACTGTAAGCTTCAACAAATTTTACAGCTCTTTCTGCTACAGGTTTTAAAAATGCGCTCTGGCAACTGACATCATTTCATGTTGGTACAGCAATTAAAAAAAACCACTTTGATATAAGTTATTTTAAAAAGAAGGAGAATGCTATACTTCTGCAGTAGGAATTCTCTTATTCTATTACCCAGTGAAAAAATCCAGAATAATTTGAATGATAAAGGAGTTTATCACAGAGTGTTATCTTAAAAGGGTGTACGAGAAGTTGAGTTAGGCAGAGAGCCACTAGAAGCATTTTTTGTATCAATGTTAGTTTTGAACATCTTCCAGTATATGGGCATGAATTTAGATGTGTGCACTTCTCCTGTTAAAACAGTTTGTTTTAAAAGCTTCCCTGGATTTTAGCTACGGTGACCTAGAAAAGCAGTGTTATAGGCCCTGAGAAATGTGAAAATCAAGTCCAGACCCTTGTGTAGCCCGACGCAGTGAGAAGTCTGCTGTAGGTGCCTATAGGACGAATCTCCTTTGACGCTGGTGTAGGTCTCCGTCCTACAGCCAGCCTGTGCATGTGGATAACTGCAAGCATAGTTCCCCCGAGCCCCATGACACTTCTCACGTGTGTAACTGTCTGCAGGAGCCATAAGGAAATAACTGTACTTTTTGGCTTGTATTTAACTATTCATCGTGTTTGGATTTTTTAATCACTGTTATTCTCCCAAAGTAGGCCATGCTTCCTCAGGGATATTTATGAAATTGTTCTACATCTACCGAACAACTATCTGGATCCCAGCATATTCTTCTGAAAACTTTTTAATATAAATAAACATGTGGGAGAGATTTTTGTTGTTATGAATGGGGGCAGGTACTGTGTTCTCGGAAAGGCTATTGAGTGCAGACAATCAAGTCTATTGCATTTTTTATGCCGAACACCTTATTAATAGCAGACACATCCGCTTTTGCCTGGATCATAGGAACAGTTCAGGGGAAAGAATGCTTTATCTCTAGTCAATAAATCATTTATGTCGAGAGTGCCAAAGACCAAGTCAACATGAAAGGGAACGAATAAGTTATTCCGGCAAAGGAAGTGAATTTAAATATGCTCAGAGCCATTAGTTCAGTCCAAAAGAGTAGGAGACTAACGCTATTTTCATAAAACAGCAATTATCAGCCCTGTGGAGATAGATAAATTCACAAAGGCCAGTGCCGCTGTTATACTGATCACTAGTTGTTATCTCTGAAACAAACCAGTATTGCGATCAGGACACCGTTCTCCCTGTGCAGACCTGCAGCCTTCCTCCCGTGCCCGGTGCCTCTCCCTGCCGCTGCGCTCGCCTGGTTTCTTTGTGTCAAGAAGGGTTGCAGCATCAGACCCCGCTACGAAACGCTGACACAGACTCGGCCATCCCAAGTGCTTCAATCCTGAGAAGACCTGCACTAGAAACCTGAAGGAATTGCTCACCCCAGAAAACACACTGCAGCTGAAAGCATCCTTTGTGCTGTTTTGTTCCTTGTTTTTTTCATCTGCCTGCTTTCTGTGCCTGAACACCCACCATTTATTCTGTTAAGGGAAATGCAGCCTTCCAGGAGGGGAGTTTGAAAAAGCTCCACGATTTTTTTGGTTTTGCCTGCCCAGCTGCATGGCGATGCTCTACTGGTGGGTTCATCCCTCCCTGCCTGTTCCTTAGGGTAAGTGTTGTCACTCGACAGCAGCTGCAGTGTCTTTGAGGAAATCAAACCATTCAAAATTACAAAATTCTGGTTTTGTTTTGCCCTGAATTTTCAGAAGACCCCAGGCCAGACAACCGGCAGACTTACATTGGCACTACTCCATGAAAGTCTCCGGAGATGTGTTGATTGTGCCAGCCATGGAGTCAGGCCTGGGGTGGTTTTTTATTGTCACTAAAACTAACCTCTCTCCACAAAGCCACAAGATCTCAGTTATTCAAAAATGTCTCAGACAAGCAAAGTAAAATCCTGCATCTTTCACATTGGTCCCCTTTTAACAACTAAGTCTCTGCCACCAGAGTATCCTTGAACAGCCCTGCTGCAGGACTGTGCTGCAATTGACCCTGGTATATATAGACTGTGATCAATAAGATTTTAATTTAAAAAGAAAAGGTCCTCTGGTATAATTAAAATTGCTGGGTGAGGGGGAAAGTACGACCAGCATTACCTGCAACCTCCTATAGTAAAATTCAGAAGAGTTATCTGGAGTGCAAAAAAACCCACCAACGTGACGTATGGGTGATTAGGCAGGCTCATGAGGATAAATCAGCAAGTAAGAAAAGTAGATGTTTGATGAGGAAAGCCAAAAAATGTATGGGGAGTCAGTGGCCAATAGGTTAGGGCTGGTTAGACCAAAGGCTTTACATATATCCTAATAAATACCGTTGTAGCAAAGCTAAGTCTGATGTTAGACAGGCACAGCACAGCGCTTACTCACAGTACATGCAAAACCCAACAAATGTTCTTGTTTTGTATTTGAGAGCAGTGGAAGGAGGGATTCAGATTGCACATTAAAATGTAATTCCTCCTACTCCATCAGTAATTATGGGTAATATTAAGCAGCAACTATCCAAACATATTTTTAAATTTGTAGAACCATTAACTGAATCCAAAAGTGAAGGAAAACTTGCCTAGGACTCCTCAGAAATGGAAAGAATAAACGAAGCTTCAAGTGACACCAAAAACCCAATAATTCAAAAGAATGAGTGGTTTGACCCAGAAAACTATAGGCTCATTAGCTTCCTATCAGTCTTAAGCAAAATCATGGAAAGGTTGATATGGGTACAATTGTTAAAGCAATTAAAAATTGATAAAACCCTCCAAATGATTTTTATAGAAATGTATCATGCCAAATAAACTTGCTATCATTTTTTGTGATATCAAAGGCTTGCTGATAAAGAAACTCTGCTGGCATACTATACTTAGCTTCCTATAGATCATTTGATTCTGATAAAGAACAAAATAGCACAACGCAAAATCAGTATCACCCATATTAAGTGGATTAAAACTGATTACAGGCTAGATCACAAAAAATAGCTGTAAATATGAAATTATTGTCAGCGAGACTATTTCTAATGAGCTCCTCCCAAGGTATGCTCTATTTTTGAAAGAGAAAATTACTGTTGGCAACAGCCAGGGATGACAAAAACAGGGGCTCGGTAAATAATGATATGGAGCAGGTCAGTGGTAGGGAGTGACCTGGAGGACGGCAAAGGCAGAAATCCAGGAGAGACGGCAGCAAGCCCCACTTAGAGGCATGGGGAGTACGTCTGGAATAATATAGTGGCTGTGAAGGTGTGATAAATAATCCGTTCAACGTCAGCCCCAGAGATGCTCTTGCCAACTGGGATGTAGGACCTGGCAATAGCGATGCTGTTCCAGTTTGTTTGGCTACTGCCCGTCTTTCAAAAAGGGTATCAACAGCTTGGAAAGATTATTTTCAGTAGCTCCCGGTGTCATTCAAGGGCACAAAACCAGATCTTATTATAATGAAGCTCAAGCTATTAATTTATCAGAGGCAATTTGAAGAGGTGACTTGATCTCCATCTGCAATCACAATCTTCTACCTGGGCAGGGAAGTGCTGTCTGAAGGCAGGTAGCTCTTTTATTTAGAAGAAAAGGGAATGATGTGCTCTACTGGTTGGAAACTGATTTCATGCTAGAAATTAAGTGCAAATGCTTGACAGGGAGAATAATTACCCGTGGAGACAACTTAGTTACCTGGCATGTTCTCCATCACATAAAGTCTTTAAATGTATGCAGAATATTTTTCTAAGTCAATAAGCTCTACCTCAAACTGAAATCCAGGCTCGGTGTGGCAAATACTGGGTGAGGTTATTAGGCGTGTGTTATGCAAGGATTAGACTAGATCATCAGATGTAAACTTCTAAATTAAAAATATCTTAAAGTTTCCAATATTACAGGAAGGGAGGGCAACCTATATCCATTTTTTTTCCACACAAAGTAGTCTTAATTTAAAAAGCTTATATGAACAGAGCTGTGCTTGCCAGCATTTGGTCTGAGCATTGGTAGGTCTGCTTGCAGTTGCAAGGTCCTTCTGCGCGTAATTAAGGGAAGAAAACCAGACAAGAAAGGACAACACAAACCCTTGGACATGCAGAGAAAGCCTGTTGTCTTTCATTAATAACAGCCTGAGACAAAATGATGCACTCAAATGATGGGGCCAAGTGGAAGTGTAGCCTGAGCAAGGAATAACAACTGTGGGTTTGCCTCTTAATTAAGGAGGTAGCATCTTACTGGCAAGAAACAAATTTTCCTGCCTTCAACAACTGGCGGAGAAGCTGTGGTGCTGATTGAGAATTATATTGCATTGCTGTGCAGCTGAACACGGTGCATGAGTTCCTTGCTTCAAAGACAGCAAACTGTTCCTGCTATCATGATGAGCCCCATCGGAACCGGTTAATAAAGCCCTAGAAGTGAAATGACTTCAGTGGGACTACCCAGAGTAATGAGAGCCGCTCCCAGCGGTGGGTTTTTGCAAGATTGGGCCCCATTACCATTGGCTGGTTCGAATGTTATACCTTAGAAATAAGCAAAGGAGCGCTCGGCATCCGATTCAGGTTTCACAAAACCGCTGTCGATAGGTATGAGGCAAGTACCAACCATCAAAACCACCTTCTCCCGTGCTTCATCGGGCGGTGGGGAACAGCACAAACTAGGATGTACGTTTTTAAAGAGTAAACAGTTCACGCAGACAAGAGAAACTATAAAAGCAATACTTACTGCAAATTGGTATTGAATCGACATCAAGAAGCTGAAATAAGAAGGGAGCTAGCTACGGCCATAGCTAAGAAGATAAAGATCTTTGGGGATTCTTGCTCTAATCCAGTGTGAAATCCTAAGAAAATGAGTTTGGTCTAGATTTATTGTTTAAAGAACATTGGTACCTGCCGGCTGCCTGTCAAATAAATTCTGCGGAGTCACTGCCTTTGGTGCATGATGGCTTACGAGCGTCCTCGTGCTGCTGAGGCACCTTGCAGCTCTGGAGGAGAGCGGTCCTTAGCAGGCACGTCTGGGGCCGGGCTGGACAGAGAAGAAGCTGAACTTGTAGATGAGTGTATAACATCTGCTTCTGCCATAAAAGTAGGATTGCCAGCATTATTATAACACAGCCAGGCTTAGACTGAGAAGGAGACAAAAAGCTCCTTTCTGATTTTAATTCCAAACATATCGAAATACTTTTTCAGAAAAAAAAAAAATCCTCTGTAGCTGTTGTTACATCTCTAATCACGTTACTTCTATTAAGCACTTGCCTTGAATTCATCTATTTAATATCATAAGTCACCAAATTAAATAGCGATACACAGGGTTTTTTTAAAGCAGGGAGATCGATATTGCAGCAAAACTGCATGTAAGCAATAAGAAGCTGTGCAGAGGAAAAAAAAAAAGCAAACCACAAATTGCCCCATCAGATGCTTAGGGGACTTGTTTGGTTGGTAGGTTTTGTTTATTAGGAGCACGGTTTTACATCTAGACAGAGATTTTTCCCTACTGAGCCAGGCTTTGTTCTGAAGACAAGTCCAGATAAAGAAATGTTTGGAGTCCTCTTACCACTTCATCGGCATCCCTTGTATGCAAGAGGCTCCTTCTCTGCTTTTCTTCTGAGAAAAGCAGAGGGACATGAGCTTCCAGCCTATGCAAAGCATCTCAGCACGAGACCCGGATCTCAGCCTTCTCCCCCTGAGTCCAACGCCACTGACCGAGGGCTAACCCGCAAGCGAAGCCCGGTGTCCTGTGCCGCGCTGAGCGCTCTCTTGAAGCCGTTGCAGGGGACACGTTACCTTGCAGAATCAGACCCCATGTTTCAGGGCACCAGCTGGGGTTGCTGCTGTCTGCTGGGCTTCCCCTAAAACACAGATGAACTGCATGGGGCGATGCTCTGGCAATGGGAATGACCAGCATCTCCCCAAAGAGGCTGCGTGCTCTCAGGAGAAGACTCCTTTGCTTTGCACTAAGCTGCTCGGATACTTGGCGAGCGTAAGAGGCATATTTTTAACTTTTTCACAATTCTTGCAGAATCTGAAAGTGGCAGGGATGTGCTTTGGGACATGCTGGGCTTTGTTTTCAGTTTCTTGTAGGGACTGTAGCTGTAGGGACCTGCCTCACAAAATTATTTCTTTTTCACAAGTGGGGGTAAGATGGGAGCAATGCCTGCCTGACTGCGCAGCGTAAACCAGCAAAGGGGGCTCTGAATTTGGGCTCCTCTATTTTGAGGAGCTAAATTTAAGATGGGTTGAACCTGACTTTAGGAAGAGCAGATAACTGACAGCTGGAATGATAGCCGCACCTGAGTTGTCTCCAAAGGTTGCCCCCAAATCAGTGGCCCATGTACAGAATCAGATGCCAGGCTGCGCTTGCTTGTCGGCGCCGGCAGCTGATGATGGACACGAGCTGCAGGGAGCAAGAGGGAGGCTGGGATCAAGGTCCCGGGAATCTGGTGCCCTGATGCAGGAGAGCTGATGCAGGAAGGCTGAGTGCAAGCTCTTGGCCATGCTGTATGGTCAAAACGGTCTCTCGTAGCCGGCAAGTTGTGTCTGGTCCAGCTGCCTTTGGAGTCGGTTCTGGTTTACATTCACGAAGGAAATATTCTAAGTCAGTGATCTCCTTTTAATGTTAACTTGGTTGAAAATCTAGGAAAATGCCAGCACTCTAATGGTTAAAGCGCGTCGCACTGTTATTCCTGTGGCTGAACTTTTTAAAGACGGAGACAAATGAGGTGGCATAAGACAAAAGTGTGCCTTTTTGTTTGATGTACACTGCATTTCCCCAGGCATCCAAGGTGTTCATCTGTACAGCAGTGCTTTTTTTCCCAAAACAGAAATTACCGTGCAATCTAATTTTTAGTATACGAAGTGGCCATCACTGTTAATTCCACCCTACAGTTTTATATTTACTCTTTAATTCCTTCTGTTTTCAAAAATCAACAAAAAATAAAACCCGGGTGGGAGGGAGGAATTCTTTTAAACAATGAAATTAAAATCAATATCAAATTTTTGGTATCTTTGGGCATGATCTCTGGAAGCTTTGGATATCTGCTTTATCATTTTGTATATTTGACAATTTTGTACTCTGCATTGTTTGACTTCATTTGTGCATGGCGATGTATTAAAACATGGAATTTTTATTATACAGTAAAAGTATTTTGTTTGATTTAAACAAGGTCAGGGCTTGATCCATTGCATGAACAGGAGAAAAAAAAAATAGATATTTTTGCCAGCAACCACTCTCACTTGACACTCTGACCAGTCTCATTCGGGGGGTTTCCACCACCTGAAGGTGGGCAAAGCATTTCACCCGCCCGCACGTCTCCTTCCCCAGCTGCGGTACTTCGGCTCTGTGCAGTGGTTTGCTGTACGGTGGTACCGGTGCTATAAATGCAACGTATTCATAGATGTAACAGAAGGTGTTAACCGGGCAAAGGGCTCTCTTCTGCTCGGCAGGGTTTGGGTGTAAATCCAGACCGACTGCGCTGACTTGGCTCGATTTACCCCAGATTTAGTGTGGTTGCGACTGCAGGCAGACACTGCACATTACGAGGAAGTATTCTGCTTTCATTGCCTTTAGTTCTCAAGACTTGGGGGATGCCCTTGGGGGATGACAGGGAAGCATCTTCTAAGGGGACCAAACCACAAAAGGAGCAGGTACCAGACTGTTCATGGTGCATGGCATTTCACTCCCATCCCACCCCCATTTATTCTCAG
Source organism: Fulmarus glacialis (assembly GCF_000690835.1). Taxonomy (NCBI): domain Eukaryota; kingdom Metazoa; phylum Chordata; class Aves; order Procellariiformes; family Procellariidae; genus Fulmarus; species Fulmarus glacialis. Next base: position 6,058 of record NW_009188373.1, on the reverse strand, counting down.
CATTTATAGCATAAGAGTAATTTAAAAGTCAGTAGATAAGGTAGTTTTCAGAAAAACTAATGCTGAAATTCCAGCATGATATTATGCTCTCTCATATATGTGTTTTTTTCTTTTCAGCCATAATTCTGAATGTTCTCACATTTGTAAGGTAGAGACTGATGACATGTTTTGGTCAAACACAAAATACTGGGCTTAATACAAAATAATAGAATGAAATTATATAGTGTGCAGTATAACTGACAAAGTCAAGATAAACTGTCATCTAAAAAAATCATAGAATCATGTTTTTTATTGTAACTTCCCGTGATTGGGCTGCAATTTACTAAATTCTGTTTATATTTTTAAAAAGCTTTCTACTCCGTAAACTTTGTCAGTGAGAAGAATATGTTAGCAGGGAAAGCTCCGGTTTAGTACAAATCTGTGCACGTTACCTCTCGGGCTGAAGGAAATTAGAGCAATCATACAAGTAAAGAAAACAGTTTCTGTGTCACGTGTCCTTTTCACCATCAGGGTCTCCGCAGGGGTTACAGTGGCACCATATTATTACTACTCTGGGTGCTGCACACCAAGATTATTTCCATTATAAACAATATGCCACCTAAATCAGATCTGCTTTATAATGAAACAGCAGCTACCATGATAATGAAATACTCCCTGGAGACAGAGGAAATACCTACTGATGCTGTGGAAGAAGGAGTTTCCATGGGTGTGCATACGGGTTTGCGTTATAAATCTCACCGATGGGGTAGCAGTTTGTTACTCGGAAGTCACCGGTGGAGCAACCGGTTGTGCAGTTTGGTTTTTTGGTTCTTTTCCTTAGAGTGACAATTAGTCCTTGATGCAACTTGAGTGATCTTATGTTATATCCATGTATGCCCCGCGGGTCCGTCAGAGCTTGCCTTACCCTGAGCAGCCGTGGCGGGTTACAGGCCCAGGTCGTGCTGCTTGAACCCTTGGGCTCCAATGCCATGTCCAAAAATTGGATTCCTGAACTGGGACCTTATTAGCTGAGCAGATCTGTGCTCACTGGAGCAAAGCCGTGCGATGTGAGCAAATGTCCTTAGTCCATAATGAAGTCCTGTGAATGAAGTACAACCCTAGAAAACTCAAATGATGGTCCCAACCCCACCATTGACCTGCTATATGTGAAAGAACAAGTTCTTTCACATCGTCCCATGTCCCACCTCCTTGTCTGTAAAACGGGAACTACATTTACCTGTCACTGTTAAACCCTGCAACTTAACAGAGAAACCGTAAGTCTTTGTGCTGCAAGTGGGATTGGTTTGAACAGACCGGGCATCTCGGTACAAAAGAAACACACTTTATTTGGGAGACAAGAAGTTGCCATCTGCAGGTCGTGCTTATCTGACATTCCGCTCTCCCTGCACCCAGGCGCTGATCCGTCGGAGTCTCAGCGCACGGCGTGACACTTTCACGGGTGAGGTGTCGTATCAGCCCGGACTCGGTTTGTCTGAGGTTTGTTCCTCTTCTGTGCACTCCTTCGTCTCATTCATGTCACTGCCTTGTCATTGCCTTCTCCTTGCTTTTCCGCACCTGATGTGATTTCTGGCCTTCTACTGCTATTAACATCAAGTGGGAAATACACTGAATTATGCACATGAGAAACACACTTCCAAGTGAAGCAGCTTTGCTTTAATTAAATGGCACCTGGCCTTAGGAGGAGATAAAGTGGAGGACAAATTGCTACAGGTTTGTTCTAGGGCAACATGGGGATTAACCCCTTCTTCATGTCTGTGTTGGAGCACCAGGCTGAAATGGCAGCAAGAAGGATGAACACTGGACACTAGGAAAAGCTTTCTAGGAACAGGGATGCTGAAGCAGCAGTGACTGCTTAAAGAGATGGAGAACAGCTTCAGCGAGCATCCATCAGCAATCCTGACCCTGTGGCAGGGCAGGAGGATGGACCAAGTTGTCTACCAAAATCTCTTTCAGTCCAATTTTTCTGCAGGTAAGACTTGAACGGGAAGCAAGGAGTTAACTTTGTTAATTATCATGACTTTACATTTCAATTGGAACTGAATTTAGCTCTTCTTTTTCTACCTCTTTGAGGTAAAAACCTAGTACTATGTAGCTATGAATAATTCCAGACTCATTTAAGTCAATACATCAGGTTGTCAGCTGAGGAACTGGGACACGTCCACTGCCACGGCCGGTCCCGGGGTGACAGCAGGGACCGGGCCCACCTTCTCACCCAAAATCACCACGCTTATTGAGAGTCCAATTCCTGTGCTACACAGCGACAAATAGCAGCAATTAGTGAGACTAAGAAGAGAAAAAGGGCGGCACCCTTTAGGGTCATGGTGAGGACCACATTTCAGACCACCTCCAAGACCAGGCTTTCATCTGGTCTTTACTGGGCACAATCAGGGGATTAGGGCTGGGTGGGGGAGAGCCTTGGCATGAGGGGGTTAAAAAAAAAAAAGAAAAAAATATTTTGAGCCCACTTATAGGTTGGAGAGAGGCATCATTTTATAGCCAGATGACCAAAGCCTTGAGATCTTCAGCCATCGATCGCAGAGGGAAGGCTGAGAGGGTGCGCGTGGTCATCTCCGGCCTCCACCAAAAGCTGTAGGCCGATTAGGACAAACGCTTTCCCTTCACCGGGGAGTTTTACTGCAGAGAAATGAAGCACTCCAGGGCACATCACAAGTCTCAGCTTGAACACTTTGCTCTGGCACTTTCCAGGGCGAGAGGGGAGAGCGTGGTCGGTGCTGAGCGCCGGATGCTCAGCCCGAGGGGTGCTTCGGCTCTCTGCCATGCTGCGAAGTGGGCAGAGATGCAGACTACCTAGGAGGCAAATTGTTTTATGGAGAATATTGGGAACCATTGTACTAAGCTGATTAACTCATTTTAACAATTTTATTTAGCTGCAAAAATTGCCCCCGCAATGAAAAGTGCAGCTGCAAGCGTTTGCACAACGGAAACGCTCCCACATGCAGGAGGGCCAGATGCCTGCCTGTCATCGTTACAGCACGAAATTTTAGTAGTTTGGGGAAAATGCATGGTTATTTCTGCCTTTGTTCAACCTTAATTCGGAGCATGAAGGATACTGGTATGCTAACTGGTTTTGTACACGTCCCTCGTGTCCCAGACTCAGCCTGGTTTTGGCAATTCTTGGGAGGTAAAACTTTGTCAGACACGTGAGGAATTGCGGGAGCCTGGGGCTCCCAGTGCCTGATTCCCCCTGGAGACAACAGCTGCTCGGTTTACCCCGGGGAAGGAGCTCTTCTTCCCCCCTCCACTTCCCTGACTTGTATAATATTAGGTACTGAAAATTAGGCTTTCTTCATGCTTCCCCTCTTTCTCTGTGTTATTAGTCCCATAATGGACTGCTTCTTAATCCCAGACTATGGACCTTTTGGACAGTGTTCTGCTAATCCCATGAGGGACTTGGCAACCAACAGGAAAACCGAGATTGTCTGGAATATTATCCAAACGCATTGGACCAAGGACCACCCTCAGCCTTCAGCGTTTCTCTGGGGTCACCAGTCACACACCCCTCCCCGTTAAACTTAAATTAAAACCACTCTAAAAGCAGTGTGGTTTCAAGCACTAGCAGCAGGGCATTTATATGGGATTTTCAAATTGATACTTCCCCACGGGCCAGTTTGGGACCCCCTGAGTGTAGGATATTGTCTCAGAATATTCCCTGAAAGCCATCAAGAGGCACTGGTATCCAAGCACAAAAATAACAGCTCTACCATGTCTGAAAGTGTTAGCTTTAAACAAGTTTTGCCCTCCCTGGTTGTTTTGGAGCTCATGGCTGATACTTTTGCTCCAATTTCCTTTGCTTCCCGTTATAGACTTGGAGAAGCAGCAGACCTTCATCAGGGACAGGAGCTGGGGTGGCTGCACGTTCACGTGCTCCCAGCCAAGGCACAGAGCTGCCTGGGCTACAGCGACTCTGGGGGTGACGTTCTGCCATTCATTTCATTTTGAATGGTAGCACTGTAAAAAAATCAATATGGCACATTTAAAATGGATTACAAGGCAGTTAAATGGCAGGTCTCAGAAGAGGAGTTGCAAATGAAGAGTGATCCCATGGGAGTTTTTATAGAGGGAATATTCAGGAAGCTGTTCTTGGCTGTTTACTTTAGAGGTCACGATGGATAAACAATTGAATACGAGTTCCCCATGTGATGCTCTTGCTAAAGCGGCTAATATGACCCTAGGATGTATAAATGGGAATATTGAGTGGTAGGGGAAACATATTAGCTCTATACCTGACATTAATGAGGCAAAAATAGTCCATTTCAGCTGTCAACACTTAAAAATCGTGTTGAAAAACTGAGAAAGGTTGGGAGAAGAGCTATAAGACTGATTGAAAGCATATCTTACAATGACCCAAAGGAGCACAATCCATTTATATTATCAAAGAGGAGTCAAAGAGATGAACTGATCAAGGTCTATAGGTATCTATAAGTGGAGAAGGAATGCAGTATCAGAGGATTACTTCGTCTAGCAGACAAACGCATATAAGCCAGGAAGACTGGAGCTAAAAAAAAAAAAATCAAGTTGAAAGCGAGGCACATGTTTCTCCTTAATGGCCTTGTAATTAACCACTGGAGGAGCTGACGTGGGATACGGTAGGTTCTTCATCACCCAAAAAGATCTTTAAATTAAGTGTGGATGTCTTTCTACATGATGTAGCTCATGTAACGGCGTGGGAATTGCTGGGCGAAGCTCCACGGTCTGCATTATGCAGGAGGGCAGAGGAAACCACTATGGTGGTGCCTTCTGGCTGTGAAATCTATGAAACTATCAAAGCGATGACGTCTGTATATCACATCCCAGCAGCATCTAGCCTGTTTTTGCAACACATGTTATGAAAAGACTCTTTTAGGGATATTTAGAGGGCTTTAAATATTTTATTAGAGTTTTTTTGATAGACTCTGTCTGTAAAACCAGGTAGATGAAATAAACCTTAAAAAAAAAAAAAAAGATCTCCTGAAATAGATTTCCTATACCCCCAAATCCCAGTATTAAAGGCCAATATCTCAGGATACTCAGGGCTTTCAATGTGATGCTCCATGGTTTAAAGCTCCTATTTCACAGATTTATAGATGCTAAACTCAGAAGGGACCACTGTGATTATCCAATCTGACCTTGTGCATAACAGAGGCCACAGGGCATCCCTCAATTACTTCCAGGCTACGCTGAAGCCTTCCAGACTCTTCCTTCATACCATAGCCGAGACACAGCCTTTCCCCTCCACCCACACAGCTAAACTTCACATCGTCTCACGTCTATCCGCAACATCCATTCCATCCGCCCCTGACAAATGAAATCTTTCCTGGCACATGTCCATTCACATTGCTGCTGCAAAGATCTTTTGCCGTTCCTATGTCTCCTTGCCCGCCTCGCTGGCTTTCCCTTCTGCCTTTCCATCAACACATCTCCTGCCCCTCACAGCCTGGTCCTTACCTCTGCCTCTTCGTCGCATTTGGTACCAGCTCACTCCTGCCTCTCATGGCCCACTTTGCTCGCTTTTTTTTCTTTATCCCTTCTTTTCTTCTGGACAAACCTCGTGTGGTGTAGCACCAGTCCATCGGAGGGCCCCTAAGACACATCTGTGCTGGTAAATGAGAAGATGCTGAGAGCATCTGCACCCATCAGACTAGGTTCAGCCACATGTGCTTCTAAGCTGTGACCATTTCATGCCACTGGCTCTGTGGCTTAAGGTTTACAGCAGGAAAGATGTGGCCAGAAAATCCCCTTTTGGGAGGAGAGAGAGGAATTTTGAGAGGAGATCGTGGCACATCATTATATCTTCCTGGCAGCTTGGTTTGGTCTTCAAGACTGTCGTAGGATTTATGAGTACAAAGGTAAATCCTAGGCAGATGGAGCATCAAAAAGTGATAGAGCCATAGACATGTGAGACATTCATGCTTCTCCAATTTACTGCAGGGACATCACCTCCAGCCTTTAGCTGTTTGAGACCAAATCCTTGACTGGTGCATCAAGACCAAGGGAACGCTGCCAAGGTGTATGTGGTGGGTTGACCCTGACCTGGACACCAGGTGCCCACCAAAGCCGC
>NW_009188372.1:47981-58337 GCF_000690835.1 Fulmarus glacialis | reverse complement strand
CCTCATCCACTAAGCAGGTCACCTTGTCAAAAAAGGAGATCAGGTTAGTCAGGCAGGACCTGCCTTTCATAAACCCATGCCGACCGGGCCTGATCACCTGGTTGTCCTTTAAGTGCCATGTGATGGCACTCAAGATGATCTGCTCCATAACCTTCCCTGGCACCGAGGGCAGACTGACAGGCCTGTAGTTCCCCGGATCTTCCTTCTGGCCCTTCTTGTAGATGGGCGTCACATTTGCTAACCTCCAGTCAACTGAGACCTCCCCGATTAGCCAGGACTGCTGATAAACAATTGAAAGTAGCTTGGTGAGCACTTCCGCCAGAGAGGTGGTCAATGCCCCATCCCTGGAAACATTCAAGATCAGGTTGGACGGGATTCTGAGCAACTTGATCTAGTGGAAGATGTCCCTGCTCACTGCAGAGGGCTTGGACTAGATGACCTTTAAAGGTCCCTTCCAACACAAACTATTCTATGATTCTATGTAAGCAAAGATCTTTTTCTGACTCCCCACCAGGAACCATATCATTGACGGGCACCATTTCATGAATGGCATGTACCAATATGCTTCACCCTCAAAATTAGCTTAATCTACTTTAAAAACAAAGGCCCATCCATCTACAGAAAACAATTAAATAAAACCTACAAAACAAAATGGGCAAAAATTCCTTTCCTTCAGCAAAATCCCCATCACTTTGCTTATTTTTAAGAATTCTATTATGTCACTTTACTATTGTTTTTAATGAAGATATCGCTCCTTCCTGAGGACAGAGAGCTTGGGCTCTTCCAACCGGGCTGCGTGAGTGTGCTTGATTGTGCATCTGCCAAGGCAGAGAAACGTGCAGACTTGCTCCCATCTTGCCAGGGGACAGGAGAACCCTGCATACAGCCCTGATAGCTAGTTTTCAGAATTTCCCCCCCTAGCAATTAAAACTTTTATCCTAATTAAAAGATACCAGGGAAAATAAAGGAAAAAAAGAGAAAATCACAAAAGCGAACAAATCTCTTTCCTCGCGTGCAACCAGCATGGATGGGTGAGGAGATCCCTGGAGGGGCTCAGCCCTTCTGGGACCTTCATCTTCCTCCACCCACTCCGGCCGCTACTCAGGCTGAGCCCACACATGGCGAGGCACCACCATGCCATTCCAGCATCCCCGCCGTGCCGTCCTGATCTGCCCCAGCAGCCGTGACTTCAGCCCGATCCCCCTTTGCAGGGGACAAGCAGCCCCGGGGGGATGTGCCGTTGTTTAGTCTGAATGCTGCACTCATGCTGGAGCCGGCTCTTGTTTTAAATGGCCCCGCATCCGACACGGCTCGCAGGAATGGAAAAGCTTGTTATTCTGGGCTGCCAGGCGGCCAGTCTTTTCCAAGTGCATGAGAGGAGTGATGTGGTTAACACGAGCCGGCCACAGAGCCTCGATGGTTTTCCTTTCTGGGCTGGCACCCGCCTCCTCCAGCGGACCACACCGCCTGCCACCATTGCTCGCTGCCGGGACGGGCAGGCAGGTGCCAGGAGCCCTGCGTGCACGCGGGCGTGCTTGTGCACACGCGTGTGCTTCTGCGTGCAGGTGTGCTTGCACAGGGGGCTGCAGGGAGGGACGGGAGAGGGGCGGCAGCGAATGAGCCCAGACCCCGGAGGCACCACGACTCCCAGAAACGGACCCCCAGCAGCATCCCTCTGCTCAGGGACAGCGCAGAGCAGGGCCGGGACATGTCCCATGGGGACACACACAGCCTAACCCACGCCTGTGCTGCCTCCTGCAAGAGCCGGGTGGTTGGCGGTGCTGGTGGCCCCCAAAGCACCTCCGTGTTTCAGTCACAAAGCTCCTCAAACCGGTAAAGCAGTACCTATACAAGAAATACATATTAAAACTCAACCCATGGAGGATCCTGGGCTTTTTTTTAACCAACCAAAGGGCAAAAAAGGAGGAAGGCAAAATACCACGACTCTGACTATAACACTGGTGTTCACCAGCACCAAATGGGAAAAACTCATTAAAGTATTTTTACGGTCAGAAGAATAATGCCATAAAATGCCACGGAGTTACACACAGCCTTATTCTGCTCTCTGCGTTTCCTCTCCTACAGAAAGTAAGAGGTTATTAAGGGCAGCTGGGTCCATGCCACGGACCCCGCTCCGCTCCCAGCATCCTCCTCCCGGTCCCAGGGTGGGCAGCAGGAAGATGCGGGGCTGTGGGGGCACCCGTGGGACTTGCGCAGAGCATGCACCATCCCCTGATGTTTCCCCTGGCCCAGGGGCAGATCTGCACTGGGGGCTGAGAGGTGGGAACCCACCAGGTCGCAGTTACAACTACATCTCTCCGTGCTAAAGGAAAATCTCCCCCTCTGGTTTTTCCTTAGGTCTTGTGAGCACGTCAGGATTTAAAACCCGCCTTCTGGGCTCTCTTGCACTGGTGCACGAATCTGCATCTTTTTCTCTTCCCTTCATCCCCAGTTCTTCCCAGTTCAGGGAAAACCCCTTGCCAGCCTGCCTGAGGAACTTGCCTGTTAACATCTCCCCTGCTCTGCCCAGCAATGTGCACGGGGACGCAGGACACTGCTTAACCACCCTTGGAATAACGGGGACAAGGAGAACAGGAAACACATCCCTACAGGCAAACCGTAGCTCGTCCAAACTTCCTCCCAGTCCAAAAGTCCCCTTGAAAAGGCATGATGGGGATTTAAAAAGGTCCCTCTTGCAAGAAGGGGAAAAATGCAGAAGAGAAAAGCCCTTGGCATGCCTCCCTCGTGGCCGCCTCCAGCCACCGCGTCTGCCCCACGGCGGGGAAGCGCCACGGAGGTTTGAGGGACTTGAAGGGATTTGCGACGCAATAAAAACATTCCTGCCTGCAAAGCATGAAACCCCAAAAGTTTATGGGAAACCACTGTCTTTGGGATGTCTGCATATCTTCAGGCATCCTGGGAGCTGTAGTTCAAAGAAACCAAAAAAAAAGCAAGCGGCCGATAATGATGGTTTCTGGATGGAGGTTGTGTGACTATTGGCTCCCACATGAAAGCCTGAATTTCTGGGATGCTGAGCCCATTTCTGCAGCCAAGTGAGAGGAGAGCTCCTCGGCGCCTGGGGCACGAGGGACTCCAGCAATGAGGCGAGGGAGAGCGAGAGGCACTCGCTGCCCTCGGGGAAGAGCAAACGGCCTCGGCTCCGACGCGAGCAACCCAAAAGCCAAGTGTCGATGATTGGGAGGAGGGATGCGCTGCAGCAGGAGCCAAGTGGGACAGGCCAAAGCCATTGCCAGGGCCAGGAACCTCACTGTGATCTGCCAGAGATGTGGTCCCTGTGGGGGGCAGGTCTCCAGCCAGCATCCAGCTGAGGACCAGCCAAGTGGGAGACCACAGTGAGGGACGGAGCATGAGGATGGGGTCTTCCTCCAGGCCAGGCTGCGAGAGGACCCAGCACAATGGCTTTCGTCTGATACCATGAAAATCACAGGACACCAGTCTGGCCTGCATGGCCTCACCTATAAGCTAAAGTCTCTGTGCCTCAGTTTCCCCATTAACTCTTATTATCCACCTATCCCCAAGGGCTGCAGAGACTGGCCTTTGCTATTTGAACACCCATGGGGAGCTGAGCTCCTCAGAAGCCAGCTGTCGACGCCCCACCATGCCCAGCATCATTAAATCACCATCAGACCCATTTCCTCAGACCGCATGAAGGACGGCCGTGCCAGCCAGGCCAGTGAAAAGTGTTTTATTCCGACACAGAAGCCTCTTCATGCAGGGAGTCACCTCCCAGCAGGAGAACCAGCAGCACTTGACGTCCTCCATATGATGCACTGCCCATCTGCCCATCAGCAGAGCTCCCGCACCTAAAATGCCCTTCATGCATGACCACACTGAGGACAGCGGTGGGTGGACAGAGATGTGAGAAGGTTGCATCTCATCCTGGACTGAGCCTGGAGTGATGCAGGAGATGAGACACTTTCATTACCAACCAGGGAATTCTGCAGCAAAGACCACAACCTCTGGGCAAAGCCAACGCTAGAGACATGAGCCATGGTGGGTGACCTTCTCACTATCTGCCTTTCATCGTGGGCTTGGGCTTCACACATCAGACCGCAAGACTGCTCTGTGGTTGTGTAAGGCCCTCTCTGCCATTTGACAACATCTGCCCACCAAGCACCTTGCAGATGCCCAACATCTGCAAGCACGATGCAGAAACGCAACGATGTAAGACTTCACACCACCTGACTTAAAACCCCAGCATGTTGTGCTCTGCAGTGCTGGCTGCCGGGAGCCCGAACTCTTCAAAAGTGGTTTCAGACACTTATAAAGCAAACAGCCAGAAATGAAAGATAAATCACAGGAGGGTTTGTCCTTGGAGAAAACCTGTAGCCCTGAAGAATCAAGAAGAGGTGAATTATTCACGCTTGCAATAGCAGCATGGATGCTTTCCAGGTGTCTCTTCTTCCCCTCCATCCTCCAGCACAGAAGACATCGCAGGTCATTGCCGAAAATACATCTCAGTGCACAGCAAACTCTGCCTGTGGGGTGGGGACACCACGGGAGGCAGGTCCCCCAGGACACAGCACCCTTCACACCTCGCTGCAACTCCATCCAGGCTGTCACAGAGCGAGTGTCTTGCAACTTCTCAGAGCAAACCGACTTTTGATGTGACCAGCCAGCAGGTCTGCAGGGCGCTGCAGCCGAGAGTTGAGGCTCTGCAGAAAGATACTTCTTTCTTGCAGAGCTGGACCCTCTGCTCTGGAGGAGGACAGTGGTTGGAGATGTTTCTGGGCCAGTTGTGCTTTTCACAGACAGTGGAAAAGGTACCCTGAAATGGTCAAGGCCACAACAGGTAAGATGGGAGACCTTGTCTCCAAGATTTAAGGCATCACGCTGGTGCCTCTTGCTTCCTTTTCCTTGACTGCCAAACTCACGCAGCGACCCTGATCTCCCTTGTAACTAATCCCAGATTTACTGAAACCACCCAATGGACACAGCCTTTTCCCCGCTCCGAGATGACTCAGGCCCGCTTGGTACGTACCCCTTCTCCATAGGGAAGGGTCCCACCAGGCAGGTGGTCTCCTGACTCGCCCCAAACCAGCAGCAGGCTCCCTACCTCCAGTAAATACCGCGGGTCCTCGGGATGGGGCTGTGCCACTAACGCCCACAGGTTCAGCATCCCAGATGCAGTGCTGGCACGTGCTCCACACCCCCCAAGTTTGGAGCATAATCTTGCAACGGTTGTCCCTGCTCGCTTCAAACCTCAGTCTGGTGTCCTTGGTCTGTTCCTCAGCACTGATAAAACCCAACTGAGGAAGATGATGCGGGCTTCAGGAGCAGAGCAGAAACCATAACCACCTCCCATCCAACCCCAGCCAAAACATGGCTCCCCAGCACGTGCCTCCAACATCCGTGGCGCACGCAACAGCCCAGCCTTTGCTGTAGATCTCTCGCACCTTAGGTCTTCTCCTGTTATAAGGGGTTTCGTTTGCACCGTGAGCCTCAGCAATGGGTATCTCCAAAGCAGAGCCTCAGGGAGGGAAGGGAGGCGCAGGAAGCTGCTGTTCCAGCCCATTTCTGAAAGGAAAAGCAACCATCTGGGTTCAGAGCAACTCTCAGCAGCTCGGAGGAACACACGCACACTGCCACGTTTTGATACAGGTTGGCTCAATGCTCCCCAGACACATAACGTGGGCCTTCTGCAACCATTTCACTGAGCCCTCTCTTTGAATTAATGCCGCTTTCAGATCAGATTGGAAATGCCGACATCTGTCTATTATACCAGGAGTCGTTCCCAAAGCTACTGTCTCTTTTTCCAAACGAGCCAAGGCAGCAAAGGGTTATTAACCAGGGAGAAAATGAGGACAGGGAGGGAACGTGCTGTTCTTTGATAGGAACTGTGCTAATGAAAGTTATAAAAATAAAGATCAGAAAAGCCTCAATGACAACTTCAACCCTAGAAAAGCTGCAGTCAAACTCCAAAGCAAAACAGAGAAGAGAGAGGAAAGTCCACCATGGCCCCAGCACCTGGGACCACATTCAAAACCTCTCACCTCCAGCACCAGCTCGCTTGATTAAAGCGGAGTCTGACATTGGGCTCATCGCGGCGGTACCCTGCGCCCCTTTGCTGATCCTGGGCATGATTTCAGCCAGCCATAACCCCATCATGATAGAAAGCACCGTTAGGTGATGGCTGATCGATGGCTTTGCGAGACACGAGCCACCAAGAGCACCCCTGCAGGTCCCCGTCTTCTCCTTCAGCATATCCCACCACCCTTTCCATGGGGACATGTGGCCACGGTGCCCGCTCTCCTTACTCCTCCTTGCAGCTGGTTAATCCATGGAGAGGAAGAGGAGCTGCCGCACCGTGATGCTCAGGCCTTGCTGCTGCAAGGGGATCTAACTCTTGTGGCCTTGCGAGTGGCTTTCAGGTTTGCTTGAATTGTTGGCTTTCGTTCCCTCAGCTGCTGAAGGGACTCTGCTTTTACAGGACCAGGTCCAACAAAACACTTAAGCATGTGCTCATCTCCCAGGGTAAGAGTGGCCCACGGAGAGCAATGCTTCAGAAAAATGCACTTTCCTGGATCGGGTCCATGGTGACGGAGCTACCACCACCAAAGCCATACCTGAACGGAGGACCTCCCAGTGCTGTCTCTCCCCAGGAAAAACAGCAAACCTATACTGAACATCAACCTATATTTTAGGTGTTTAAAAATAAGCAAACTTACCCTCCTCTACAAAATAACAAAAATCCTGGAAAAAACAGAGCACAAACTGTACCTTCACACATCCCCCACCGAGCGCCAACCCAGGGCGAGAAGAAGGAGGCTAAGTCCAAAGAGAGTCCCATTTTCTAAGGAACACATGAGCACAGCCCTGGAGCTGGTGGTGACAGGTAAACTCGCTGCAGGGAGCCCCCGGGCTCCCAGCGCTGCACCGCGCTCAGCGGGAGACGGGGGGCTGGACCCCGGCGGGACAGATGCTCTAAATTAGGAATGAAAACATTCCCCCCCTGCTCGGCAGAAGGGTACACTCAAAGTGAGCCCTTGTCTGGGACAGCCAGCGGGCGAAGCGAGGCGACGACGACAGCTCCACCAGAGTCCAAAATATACTGGCAACTTGTTTTGAATTACTTTATGCAGGGCTTTAAAAAAACGCTTAAAAATTTCCATCCTACCTGGCTGCAGAGCTGCAGGAGGACCCTGGGTTTTGTTTCCACGCAGCCAGTACAGTGATGCTGATCCGAATTTTTTCCCCTGGGTAGTGCAAAGAGAGAAATCTCGGGGAGGGCAGCGCTGAGAAGAGCAAGGGGGACAACAGACACCCGGCAGACTTTGACAGTGATTTTGAGTGATGACCGCAAGGCATCTGCACCAGCGGCTGTAGGTGGGAGCGATGCTCCCTCCCAGCACCCTGGTCTCTGCAGGGGTGGCTGCCCCAGGGCGCCTGGACCCCCCGGGCCCATCAACCTTGGATAAACCCACAACAGTAATTTGCTCCACAAGCACCGCAGTGCAGCCCCCGCCGGCGTTGAAAGCTCCTGCTTGTGCCTCAAATCAACGCGGCTACATTACAAACAAACCTGTAGGAGGGAGAGGGAAAGAAAGAATCCCTCAAGGAATCTGCAAGGTACTGGAGGAGCTAAAAATAAACACTGACAACAAGTCAATCTAGAAACAGAAAGCTAAAATCCCTAATAATAGAGGGCTGCCAGCCGGAGGAGGGAGATGCCCGGCACCCCGTGCTCCGGCTCTGCCCACCAAGGCTCCCACGGAGAGTGGGGGCACAGGGACCCCCGTGCACGTTGCTGCGGGACCGAGGGGGTATCACTGCCTCTGAAGCAATGGTGGGCTACCTCCAACAGAGCCCAGCTCTCGGGCAGGGAAACGTGGCGCTGAGGTTCTTTGCTGCTTTTTATCGTGGTGTTTGCAAATTGCGTCTCAAGATGGGCCAGCCAACTCCAAGGAACCAAGACGCTTGCGCCAAACTCCCCAATCCCTCCTCCACTCCCTTCCAAGCTCCAGAAACGAAGCCAAATCTGTCCTTTCCAGTGCTGGTCACCATCTTTGCCACATCCCTCAGATGAGATCAGTCCAGTCTCAGGACTCATCTCTGTAGCTATCAGTGCTTGGCTCTGCTATTCACCCCCTTCCAGGCCCCTCCAAGGACGCGTGCCCCGATCCAGGCTTTCCACCCACCCCCCCCGTGAACGTGTGCCATCACAGACAGAAACCTCAGAGTGGGGGCCACAGTGATCTCACAGCTATAAGGCAACAGAAACATTCTTAGAAAGTGTGTAAAAGGCTCCGGATGGCAACTCACTCGCAATGTGAAATTCAAATGTGAGTTTCAGGACTTCACAGGACCAGAAAAATGCGATCGCGGTAGATGAGAAGAGTGGAAGAGCCCTGGGTTTATCCACCAGGCACATAAGACAAATCCAAGCCCGCTGAAAGGTCCCAGTGCAAGGGCAGAAACCTGCTCTTGTCCTCCACGTCCCCAAGGCCTGCAGGGGAGAATGCATCCCCAAGGGCGATTGGGAAACCCCCCCATGCTTGTGCCACCCCAACCCACCACACTGCCGGCTACAACAGGGGGGACCATCCCCGTGGCCAAGCGGAGATGTGCTGTTGGCAGCCATCCATCTCCGGGGCCAACATCCTCTGCCTGTCCCCACCCCGGCCATGGCAGACCTGGCACAGCCCACCTTCTGGCTACGAAGGACAGAGCTGGAGGGACACAAAGCAAGGACAGGCCACCTGGGAGCAGGGGGACAAGGACAAGCCACCTGGGAGCAGGGGGACGGAGCAGGCGGGAAGAGGTAATTTGATGACTTGCACTTGCCTCCCCCACCCCGGCGTCAGGCTCGGGTGACTAATGCTCCAGGAAGGGGATGCTGCTCTCCTGCAACGATACACGCTGCTAATCCTGTGGGTTTATCTGTCACTTCCGTGCACGCCGGCTGCAGGAGCCAGCACCATCCTGCCCGGCTCCCCGAGTGCTCCCGTGGGAACCGCATGGCCTCCGGCTCCGACCGAGCTTTGTTCCCTGCGTGCCTCCGGGCTTCCCTATCCCCCATCCCAGCTCCTCCTTTCTCCCTCTTTTTCAATAAAAGCTCTAGGGGCAAAAAAGGGTGTCGATGGGGTGTTTAAATAAAATGAGCTGGAAATGAGTGGGAGCCTCATCAGGCAGCGCTTATGTCTCTCCTGCCTGAAGGTTAATTGCCTGGGCTGGAGGGGAGAGTAAGGCTACAGCGGGGATGGGGACCTGTACCCAGGGTCAATGCAGACACAGGGCACCCTGCTATGAGGGCAGGGAACCATGGAAGTGTGGGAGTCCCTGGCTCAGGCAAAGCTCCCAGTGCCTGCCAGTCCCCAGCCCTCCCGAATGCCTCCATACCCCGCTGCTCTGTCCAGGGTACCCTGCATCCCCCACCTCCATCGGCGAGCAGGGACCAGCAGCTTGCCCTGACCTGCCCATCGCTTGCACATCCAGCACCTCACCTCCGCCTCTGAAGCAAGAGCCCTGGACAAGCCCGAAGGGATGTGCCCAGGGACACGGACACCAGCCCCTGGGTCCCCACGGCCCCCAGCCCCTGGGTCCCCACGGCAGCGCCTGCCCGGGCCAGTGCTGGCTCTTGGCCCGGGAGCCCCGCAGGCAGATAACCTGCTGCCGGTGACAGCCTACGCCGTGCAAGTGCTGGGGCATGCGGCTCGGCAATAATCCAGCTCTCCAGCTCAGGAATGTCCAAATAAATACAGAAATACATAAAAAGACCATAAATAAGGTTGCCTGAGATGGCTGTTTGTCTCCCGCTTGGCCAGGACCCCCTCTCCCCTGTTGCTGTTTGCCTTGGCAGATGACAGCTGGGTAATTTGTTTCCATTGCAATGAAGTCCTAATTAACTGGAATAAACTTTTTACACTAAGTGTGTTTGTTTAACAAACTGGCTCTTTCAGAGCCTCACCGAGACCTGATTGATGCATTTGAGAGGAGTGGAAACACGCTGGGTGCTTGGACATTAAAGCTGCAGTGTCTGAGCAGGCCAGGGCTGAAAGGGCTCTCTCTGTGTTTGGGAAATCAAAAATGACACCTCTGATGTCTGGACTGGGACGGGGATTTCAGCGTGGCCTTTGTGTACAAATATTTAGGGTTTCACATTTGCTGTGGCTGACACCCCCTCCAGCGTCCCCCCCTGCTCAGGCGAGCAGGGTCTGGCAGCTGGGAGATCCCCCAGGACACGCTCTGCACCGGTGGGAGAAGGTGGGACCCATCACGCTGGACTTGCTGCCGACCGCAGCAAAGCGTGCCGGGATGCATGCGGTCCCTCCTGGTGACGGCACTGGCGGCTCCGGCCAGCCAACAAAATCCCAAAGGTGGGACTCCACAGGAGGC
>NW_009188372.1:41653-47968 GCF_000690835.1 Fulmarus glacialis | reverse complement strand
GTGGCAGCCATGCTGCCTCCTCCCCTGCCTTTAGAGATTGACTTCATCGCTTGTGAAGCCAGTAATTTGCAGCAGCAAAAACAAGACGGTTAGAAACCAGTCTGAGATGGTTAGAAACCAGTTTCTGAGACCGATTTCTGGTTCAAACCAGAGCTTCCAGCAACACTCGCCAGCTGTGGGGAGGTGGGGGACGCAGAAGCTCAATAAAAGCCCAGAAGCAGAGTCCTCCTCATCCTCAGAACTGGCCAGTCATCTGGAAACAGCAAAGCCGAACGGCCGCATTGCAGAATAGGGATCTGGCACAACCGGGCTTGGCAACCTGGCCCCGACACAGGTGGTCAAGACACTGTGTGCAGGCAGAGGGTCCTACTGGAAACATCTGGGAACAATGGAAACATCTGGAGATAGCACCTCTTGTGCTGTTCCTTCTTCGGGACGATAGCTGCCGAGAGTTGAAGGACCCTCGGGACAAGCAATGCTAAGCCCACACATCTAGACGGTGGCCTCGGATTGTGGGATAAAACCTTGGATTAAAAGAGGGAGAAAAGAGGAACGCAGTGGGGAAAAGATGACCAAACTATCACTGGCACTCGTGCCCCAAGGCAGGCACCAAGTACCCTCCTGCTGGCTCCGGCGGGACTTCCCGCAGGGTGGAAAGCCGTGACACTGCACACCTCCGTGGTAGGGCCTGGGCCATGACGAGCCCCCAGCTGGAGCTGTACTTCAGCTGTCTAATGAGATAGCTGTACGAATAATAAGCACTTCCAGAAAACAAAGCGTCTCTGACATCCGAGGGGGAGAATGAATCCAGCTGAGCTTTCCCTCCCTGGGTGCTTTTTCCTTCCTACCTCATACCGTAAAGAAAAACCTATAACAGCCCCTGCTTGAGCCCCATCAGCTCCAGAGGTTTTCTTGAGGCATTCAAGTTTTTGAAAGGCTTGGCTTTTCTACTTTTAAATGTAAAAATGGGATTTTGCGGGCCCTAGGTTTCCTTTTGCATCCTTCTCCAGCCTCAAAGCACTGCATGCGTTTCCATTTACTGTGGGGCAAGAAGGTGTTTTCTTGTGGCTGGGGGGTTAGCAGATCTCCCACAACCACTCAGTAAAATGCCCCAAAGTCTCCCCAAAGTCAACCTGCCTGTACTGTCCACAGCTTGACTCAGTCAAGTCTTTAATTAGGGATAAATACCGTTATCGAGTGTTTCTTCAGTAATTATTATAGGCTCAGCCTACCTTCAGCTGCATCTTCTGGACATGTTGAAAGCCATCAGGCAAGACTGATGGCAAAGATCTGAGCTCCCTATGCAGTCCACGGAGAGAGGAGGCACTTCTGGAGGAGGAATTCATTTCCCCATAAATTAGATGGTGACGCTGGAGGTGGTGCCCTTTTACATGGTGTCCCAAGCCTGAAGAGACAACCAAGCACCCACACCCTCATCCCTTCCCACTGCACTTCTCCTGGGAGTCACCACGCTACTCTGAAACCTATCTCTGTTAATGCCAGAAACCTGCAGGAAAGCTCACAGCCTTAGATCTCACCTCTCCACACACCGCTTTGTCAGGATGCAGTAAAGACAATGTATTTCCCCTCTTTAATGTCCTTAGACACACTGTTCCCTGAGCAAATTAGCACTCTCTACGTGTCTCCCCACAGTCTGCTCAGTACAGCCCAAGTAAATCAGTGCATTCAGCCTGATTATCCCTCCCAGAGCAAAGAGCCAGAGGAGAAACACCAACGCCGCAGCTCACAGAGACTTGGCTGATTGCTCTGAAGGCTAATACCGTCACTTCACCACCACCAGCAATTTTTGCTTCTCAGGAGCTCAGGCGGCTCAGAGGAGGGCTGCAGAGCCACCACCCCCAGCACATGCTGTGCTTCGGACACCGTCCCTGATGGAGCAAGGCAGGAGACAACCATGCTGGAGACAACATGAAGTGGATTGGTTTGGAAGGACATTGCAAGCAGCCGGTCTTTCCCAGGAGATGCTGCCTGCCAGCGGGCTCAACAACAAAACGCTCTTCTACGGAACAGCATCTCTGGCAGGTGAGCACAAGGCAACCGCCGGTGCTGGCACACGCCAAAGTGCTCAGACACTAGCCAAGTTGGCCATGGTGAGAGTAGTCTTGGGCAAGGATAAGCTTCTGAAGAGAGTGCAGGCTGATGCAGCTGCTGATGGTTCTGTGGCCCAGCTGTCTATCTGGCACTGCAGGTGAAAGCATGGAGAGAAAATACCAGGACTGTGTATTTGAATAAAAAGCCAGATTAGTCTGTGGTTGGTCCAGGAAAGAGGGTTTTTTTGTCAGAGATCTTGCTCGTGCTGTGCTGATGGGCAAAGCAGCAAGCTCTTGAGATGATTCAAGGCAGCAAGGTTGAGAAAGGAGCGTGAGGAATGGGAAATTTTCACTCACGAGCAGAAATGTAACGCACTCGACCCTACTGAAACCTGCTATGATGATTTACGTGATCAGAAGTCTCTGTGTAGGAAGGGTGGCAGGGAAGGAAAAGGAGGGCTCTGTATACTTACAATACACTCCATTATATTTTTTTTTCTTTAGAATTACATATCTTTTAGCAGTCAGTGCTTGAAGAAATACAGATTTACCTTCTCACCAAGGACTGGGAAGAGGCACAGCATGTCATACCTCATCCAGCACAGGACTGCAGGAGCTCAACCTTAAATATATGTTCTCAATGGATAGAAAGAAATAATGCCTTATGAAGGATTTAGGTTTGTGAGTCACATGCTAGAAGTCTCACGGAGCCAGCAGTAAAATACCACATGCATTTCTAAACACTGTAGTTGATAACTTTTCAATGCAGAAGTTAATGCACGGCAGGCGACAAAAGGTCGAGCAGTCGCTGGCTGCCCGGAGAGGCAGCGCAGGCTGGCAGCAATCCCCATGGACCGACGAGAAGATGGGGGCAGGCAGCACTGCGCACACTCAGCACTGCAAAATGGCTATTTTCACATCCCGGGAGATGGGATAAAAGTGACTGTCAAGAAAGACTTTGAAAAAGTAGAGTGAAAAAATAAGAGTCCTTTAAGGGGACTTCACTGAATGTCTGTGAAGTCCCAATTTCATAGTTAGGAAAATGAGCAACTCACTTAAAAATCCCATTTGCTAAACGACGGCTCAGAATAGAAATGGGATATAGAATAAAGGGTGGTCAATACAAATGAAAAATTACAATATGTAGGAAACTGATGAGGGAAGCTAAAGAAGGGGGAAATGCATGGCTGGACATGCAAAATCTACTATTGAGAGCCAAACAAATTCTAGCAATAGGTTCATTTTTAAGTAGCAATAGGCCCATTTTTAAGCAGCAATAGGTTCATTTTTAAGCAGAGACGGTAGGACTGCTCGTAATGATGCAGAAAAAGCAAACATAGTCAATAAATACTTATTCTGTGTTTGGGGAAAAAAGGAGAGTAAAGTACTTCCTAGGAGAGATGATGCTTTCCTAAACCAACAGTGTCCCCACCTGCATCTAAGGTGGCCAAATAGCACTAAACAGCCAGCACAGACAATGTGTACCCAAAGCTGGGGAGAGTTTTCTGGGCTCTGCTGCCTGTTTTGAGCAAACTTTGGGCTGCCACGTCCAGATGGCAAATGGCTCCTTCACAGCAATATTCACACCCAGCAGTGAAGATGACCTAGTTAACTACTAAATGGTCAGCCTGATATAAGACCCAGAAGCCGGGGCTCATCTGGAATTAAATTAAGAAATAATTAAAGGATGTAAGTTATAATTAAAGTCAGTCGGCGTGTCTTTGTGGATAAGAGATCTTGTCAAATGAGCCCGATGTCACTCTTTAGCAAATACAGGCTGAGCTGAAAAAGGCACCGTGTACGTTACGGCTGTGCAGGCAGAGCGCTAAGTGCTTCTTGACATTCTGATTCTAGAAGACAGTACTATACAGTATCAATAAAGCACATTAAATAGATCAAGAGCCAGCTGACAGGTCTCAAACAGAAGTCATCAACGGGGAATCGTTAGCGAGGCTCCACGGGGAGCATGCTAGTCGATATTTTCTTCGATGATCGAGAAGAAAATACAAAATCCTCACTCAAAAAAATTAGCAGATGACAGGAAGATTGATGTAATGGTAAATATTGATGAGGAGAGAGTGAAATGTGGGTTGCTTGGTAATGCTGAGCCCATTCAAACACTGTATATGTTAATGCAGCCCAGTGCAGAATGACACACCTACAGAGAAGGATTTCAGGCCGTATTTTATGAACAGGGACTGTATCCCAGACAAGAGAGAGCCTCCAGAAAGGCTCAAGGGTCACCACGGGTGACCAACCCAACACAAGGCTCTAATGTGATGCTGTGATGAAAAGAGCTGATGCGGTTCTTGGGGGAGAGGAGAGTTACGCGTATTGCACTGCTGAGACTGCCACAGAAACGCTCCTGCAATTAAGGTGCCCACGTTTAAAAGGGGACACTAAAAAAGCAGAGAGGCTGGAGGGATGAGTCACAAAATTGATCTGAGGGCTGGAGAAAATATCCTGCTGCAAAAGATTTGAGCTATATTGAGTTTATTGACAAAAATTCTGCCACCCGCCCCCCAAACCAGAGCAGTGCCAACCACTCTTACCCAGCGAGACATGCAGAGAGCCAGGGACCGGGGGCTGAAGCCCAACAAGTTCAAATGAGTTTTGGGTCAGGATTAGATACCTCTCGGAGATGCTCAGAGCATTAGATACTTCTCAGAGGGCAACCACAACCTCTTCAGCTCGTGGAGGAGGGCGTGGGCAGCATTTACATCCCTACAGCACACGGGAGGGCAAACTGATCTAATAGACCCTTTCATGCCTAAATCCCACACAAGTGAATCCCAGCGGATAACTGGAGCTCCAAGGCTAACACCTGCCACACACCACAGTGAAGACGGGTGACTCAGGAGATAGCACAGGCCTTGGAGCAATGAGGAGCTGGGGAGGCATTGAGCAGCAAAGATGGGTGCTAGCTCCTCGAAGGCGAGGTTCAGAGCTAGAAGTCCTGCTAGCTGTGAGGAGTCCCTGTCAAGTCTCGAGCCAGCGGCAGCTCTTGGAGAAACGCCAGCAGAGAGCGGTGGCCAAGCAGCTTGGGAAACATGTGGTCCCACTTCTCCCTCTTGGTACCCGGCTGTGGGACCAGTGGCTGCTGTGGGTGGGAGCATTACCTCCCATGCCAAAAGCATCTCTGTGTTGACTCATTGCAGCAAACACTTCACTCTCTTGCTTAGGGGAGAATGCAGCCTTGGTTATTTTGTTAAAAAATGCCCATCTTCCTACGCTCGATTCCCTTTCCATGATTAATGCAGAGCGTAGCGAATGCTGAAGGGCTGCAGCTGGTGCTTAGGTGGCTTCTGTGCTGGTCTCAGCTCTGAGCTGGCAGCATCGTACTCCCATCCCACGAGAGGGGAAGGCAGCCCCGGGTTCAGAGCAGCGGGGCAGGCAGATGCCATTTCAATGTCTCCACCAAAGGACTGGGGACCTCCAGCAACCAGGCACCAAGTGGCCGTGCCCACTTAGCTCCCTGGTTTCAGAAGGAGAACTACCCCATGGTGAGCGAGGGACACGGGCTGAGGACCAGCCCCAACCCCGGTGGGGGCTCCATGGGGACAGAAGCCCACCCGGCGCTACCGGGAAAGGGCCCAGTTCGCGGGAACAGCCTTCCGTCGGGACAAAAGGAAGCACAGCATAAAGACACTGAGTCCTTGTGTGGCAGTGCTGGAGATGGGGAACCAGGGCCAGGCAGGTTTTTAATTGGACTGGAACTGAAATTACAGAGGGAAAAAAAAAATCTAACCCTGCTTTGGTTTAAAGAAAGGGGCTGGGGGGATAGGAGGAAAAAGCCCTTCAAGTTTCTATGACAACCGGCACAGTAAGAGCCTACATTGCAAACTCACTTAACACATTAAAAGCTGCACAGAAACAACGAAAACCAAAACTTTGTTCCACCACCAGGTTCGGGAGGGCCGTTCCCAGCCAGAGAGCGAGCATGCTGCAAGGGGGTGGTCCAGTGGTCAGTGGTGCCCTGGCCTGGGCACCCAGAGCAGGGCAGCATGGGTTCAACCAGCCCCAACAGCTCCTCCTCCTGTCCCCTGGGCTCGAGGGACCGCTGAAACCAAGTGGCTCCTTATCCTGACCTCCCTCAGGCCAAGATATTTAACTCTGGATATCAGGGTCCTGGTGCCATCCAGGGCATCTCTGTCCTCATAAATCTGGGCGTAGAGCACCCCACCACAGTCCCCCAGCCCCATCAGGTGTAGGCACCCAGGGTGAGCACTCCCACACAACAAGCAATAAAAAAGAAAATGAGTAA
>NW_009188372.1:33666-41600 GCF_000690835.1 Fulmarus glacialis | reverse complement strand
CCGCTGCCTGGGGACGGGGGCAGCAGCAGGACAGCCGGACCCTTAGCACGGGGCCCCGCTCGCTTCGCTGGGCACAGATCAGAACCAGCTTTCTCAGCTTCAAAAGCAAACAGCAATATTAGCCTGCTAGATAGATAGCCCAGACGCCACAGGGTGAATCAGCGGGGCTACGGCCTCCTCGATCTCTGAGCTACCAACCGATCTCTGCCAGCACCGCTCCCCATCAAGGCTGTGTCCCGCTCCCTCCACAGCCACAGAGCTAAGAGCCAGAGCTCCCAGCAGCACAGCAAATGTTCTTGGGCGGACAAAACCATTCCCAAGAGGCTGGAGATGTAGACTATTCTCCTGCCCCATCGCAAGGCCCTGAAGTGGCTGGCACGCTTGCACCGCTCGGGGAGCTGCCAGGGCTGGCACAGCCCCAGCCTGGCACACGGCAGCACCCATCGCCCTCCAAACAGCATCAGGGCAAGGAGCAGCACCACCCCCCCAGGGCACAACCCCCTTCCCCAGAGCAGGCAAGTCTCCAGAAGCCTTTCTGCGCTCGGGGCATTACTGGGAGAGACAGGGAGATCTTAGCTTAAAAGATCAGCACACCACAGGATGGGGGAGACCTTCTGAAGGCCAGAAGGAAAGCTGCAGAACTGTTCAGAGGCTGGAGCAGCAGCCGGTCTCCAGCACCCGCTGCAAACGCCCAAGGCAACTCTCTGCCACGCCATGAGCTACCTCCCACCGGTCATCCCCGTTTCTGCTAACCCTCCGCTCCCCTTCTTTCCTGGCCCAGCTCTGCTCTCCATCCTCAGACTGGCATTTGTTGAACCGCGACATTTCTCCGAAGTGCCTTTCCAGGAGTCCCTTCCTCTCCCAGCACTCAGAGGGGCTTAAAGCCCCTCCACCTGCCTGGAACTCAGGCTCTGAATCCACTGGCCAAACCCCAGGGGAAATATTTTTTAAGCTTGCTATAAAGTTTCAATGGCCCAGACCCCGCTGCTAGGATACCCTGACGAGCATTGTAATCTTCTTTACTTAATTACATTGTGTGTCGAGGACTTAACTGCCCGACTCCTCAGAAAACTGGCTTAGCCAGGATTTGGGGTTGGAAGCTAGGAGCTCATGCTCATGGTTCCTTCTGAGGGCTCTGCTCCCCTTCAGATGCCAACCTGCACCCGTCCGAGGGGCACCCACCGCACCGCTCTGCCATCCCGCTGCCACCAGAGATGCTGGTGATGGCACTTCATCCTTTCCTACAACCGAAGCTGGGAGAAGCATTCTCCAACCCTGTGAAGGTGGTTCTGGGGCAGTTTCTTGCAGCCCTGAGTATCCCATGGCTTCAGTACAGAGAGGTGGGCTCGGCATTGCTTCTCCTACCCCACCGCTTCCCTTGCGTCATCTGCACTGTATCTCACTCCCTCCTTTCCCTGCGCGTCCTCCTCCCACTGCGTGGCACTTCGCAGGTGAACCTGAGCTACTTGAAGAGCATCCCAGCTGAATGACTCTTAGCCACCGCGAAAGAAGTCAAATGTAGCATGTATGTGTGTTATTATCATCATTACTATAACAATAATGTCTGAGTTAAGGAGGCAATGAAATGAACACCCAGCTTAGGAACACATCCAGCTTATTATGATGGCCCTTAATGCTTCCAAGATGTAAATACTGATTTCTAGATTCTTAAAAACACCACAGTTTTACAAGATAATGATTCAGCAATGAAACACTCACTTTCATCTAAGTGCTGGCACGGAAGGTTTTAGTCTAAGAGATGAAATGTTCTGCCTTAAGAGCAGGGTGACAACGAATTAGCTGCAGAGACATCTTGGCGTAATGAAGACTGCAAGGCAAAACAAACATGAGCTGTTGTTTTATGTAAGGTGGTTTCAAAGGTTCCTTGTGTGTTTACACGTCTGAGGCTTAAGCACAGAAGGCGGGCAGCAGTCTTTAATCTGAAATGGAGACAGAGCCACGAGGTGCCGTATAAAAGGGCTGTGGGATTCTGCTGGAGCAAGACGTGAGCTCTGAGACATCAGGTCTCTTCAGCATGGCCACATCGTCCCAAGGGACTGAGCGAGCGGATCAATGGAGAGCATTTTGTGTCAGTACAGCAGTGTCTCTCTTGACACCTCAAAGTGCCTGGCAAATATTAACTGCTCCCGAGCGACGACCCTCTTGACAGATGAGCATTGCTCTCAGCAGAGGAGACAGCATGGGGAGGGAGCGCAAGTAGCCCCTGCAGCAATTCAGTGACACTTTAATTAAACCCAGGTATTTCAGCCTACATTTGCTAGGGGGTTTATGATTGTTATTGCTACCAAAAATTCTTTCTGGGTTCGAAGAAACTGAGTTCCAGTCGGTGCCTGACACTGAAGAGCAAATACATGCCACCGGGAACTAGTGAACACAGCAGCCTTTCTCAGTTCCTGTCAAGACACTTCCAAGAGGCAAAAGCGCCTGTCCCAGGAGAGCCTATTCCTGTCTCTGAGCACGGCGTCCCTGCGTCTTCAGCCAGCAGGTCCTTGCTCAGAAAACTGCCTTGACAAAGCAGACAAGGGCCCCCTGTCAGAAATTTGGAAGGACCTCTGGAAGCCCAGATACACTAACAATATTGCAGTTGTATTAGCAGCTTCCAAAATGGAGGTGACAAAGGAGCAAGAAGCTCAGGGGCTGGACTCAGCCGAGGACTGGGCCCTACGAATGCTGGCCAGACCCCAGCCGGAGCGGGGCTGCAGGCAGGGTTGCGATGGGGCTGGTACATGCCCGAAATGCATCAGATGAGAATTATTAGGCCAGGATATATTATTCTGGCATCTGAACAACCTGCTTTGGAAACACAGCACGAGGAAGGCATCTGTACTGTTCACACAGGATGGCTGGTGCAGCCAGCGTAGGTGGAGAGACCTGTGCAGATACTGGCTAACTGCTGGACTCGTGGCCATTCCCCATATGCCAGGCTCCTCTCTCAGGAATTTCAGCTACAGGAGCTCTTTGCGTGCCTGTTCTTCATAAGGTGGTCTCTAGTCCATCCAGTTCTCAGGTGATGCCATTTTTTTTAAGATTAACACTTCAGCCTTCTTCACCCAAGCAGCATCCTTGCATTTAACGTGGAAAGGGGGAACGTAACCTCCCAGACACACAAAAAGCCAGGAGTCACAAGCCCTGCCATGGGCCAACTCCTATAGGAACATCCATCCATAAGCACCCTCACTGAAACCCTTGGAAGTAAAAGTGCCTCCCCCAGAGAGGGCAGCAACATCATTTCAGCTGTGGTGGCTCCATCCTGGGCACATCTGACTTCCCACAGTGGAGGTCCATCTTCACTACACTTTCCTGGGTGCTTGCCACATTACATTTGGGGCAACCCAGCAGGAGATCTGTCCCTTAGAACCTCTTGGATGGACTGGGCAGAAGGGAAGAGCCTAGTGTAAAGGCCGTCAAAGCCTGGTGGGTGAAGGCAGACACCTCTCCATAGCCTTGATGAGCACTGGACTATTCCAGGCACTTAGGAAACACCCTACTGCTGGCTGAGATAGACCAATGGTACCTATGGGGTGAGGGAACATAATGACAGCATTTCCATTTCTGAAGGGAAGAGGCAACAAGGGAAGGAAAGGCGTCACGCAGGGTGACACAAGGAAACCCAGCTGATGGAATACCTGGTGTCCAGGGAAGAGGAGGACACCTGATCAGAGAAAGCTTCTGAACATGGCAGGAAGGCAGCAAGATTCACTCCCAGGACAAGCGGTGATAAAACCCGCTGCTCAGATTTCTGGTGTCTGTGTCCTTTTTCTTTTTCTATGACCTATATCTGCTGTGAGAGCCCAAAGCCACCAACCCGAGAGCAGGGATGCTCTGGCCCCGCTCCCGCAGTGCAGGGGCTTTCGTCGGCAGGGTGAACTGCTGCCTCTTAAGCGCAGAAAAGGAAAAGCAGAGGCACAGTCAAGTTTGCTCTGGCACGTGGGGGCTGGAGGGCCAGCCATCCGCTGCCAGACTTCTCTCAGATCACCAGCCTCGCCACACAGATGTGTTCATGGACCACCACGGCTCGGCTCAGCTCTGGGAACCAGCTGCTTCCCAAGCTCTGGCTGCTCGCCGCCGCCTTGCCCAGGGCTTGGGGAACACATCTGCGGAGCTGCTGCAGAAGAGCTGAGCTCTCCCGAGCCCTCAGCAGGTCCACCAGACCTCTGGCAGCTGCTGGGGATCTTTCTCTGCTGAGGAAGACCATGTCCAGTCCTGCCAGAGGCTGACAGCCACGCAAAGGCGTCTGGCCCAGCCTTGCAGACGGGCTGCAGCAGCGAGAGCAGGTCTGCCTGCAACAGCAACGGTGCCGGCAGCAGCCGCTGGATCAAAAAGCCAAATCGGACGGGGGCAGTGGTACCAGGCAACATCACGGCCACAAACTCTACCGGTTGCAACCCCAAAACAGCCCCTGAGGAATGTAAATAGGATGGGCATAAACTGAAATCATAATATTATGATTAGCCAAGTCACAGCTGAGATCACAAGCCACTTGGCCAAACCATGGTAGTCCCGTAGCCTCATGGCACAGAGGAACAAGGCAGCACCGATAAGACACCCTGTATCTATGAGACCTTCTGCACCAGCACCCGCCACCGACGCAACAGCTCTGCACCCCCAGTGAGATGGGAAGCCCGTGTTCCCCCTCTTAAGGCAGAGAAACATCCCTCGTTTCTCTGATGAGATGAGCTATAAAAGCTGCACTATAATTGTTGCTACCTACCAACAAAACCACCCCGCAGGAAAACCGAAGAGTAAGAGCTCTTTACATATTTCCTCCAAATCTCTAAGCCACACAAAAGCTTCAGCTGGAATAGGGACACTAGAGATGCTTCAATCTTTTTGAAGCCTGCTTGTCAAAACACACACCACGTAAGCACACAGCAGCGCTACAATAAGAAGCACCGAAATCTTGGACGACTGTTAGTAGAGGTCACAAAAGCACGGTTGTAAGTCTTTGCCAAATATGTGTTCATTTTGTCGTTGTGTTCATTTTGTCGTTGTGTCCACGATGACTCCATAACCTCCTGGGATATCCCTCTGATCTCCCAGAAAGCCATGTGGGATTAAACAGCTGGGGGAATGGCTCTGGGTGTATTTTCAGAAGTCTTTAGCCGCCAACAGTCTTGGAAAGCCGATGATCAGCACTGCCTTGGGGTGAGCGGACAGAGGAGCTCCCTGAAATCCGACTTTTCAGTACAGACCTAGGAGACTAGCGCTGAGTTTTAAAAACTTTTGGTGACATAAAGGGAGAGAATCAGCAGATAGCTGAAGAACACGCACCCACCCGACACTTGCGCTCCCCATCACAGTGAGCAGGCAGCTCTGTAAGGTGCTCTGTGACAGCCTGCCAGCCCCGGTGCGCCTCGGACGTGCCTCCTCTGATGCTAAGAGTAACTCAGACCGAGCGGCGAGGGAGGATGCTGCCTCAGTGCTCACTGCATGCTCAGGCACTGCTGGGAAGCAGCTCTGCAGGAACGTTTTGGAAAGCAGCAAAGAAAGAGCAAGAGCAGAAGTACAGTGAGTTTGTGAGGAGAAAAGGTTTTCTCAACCCAATTCCTTCTGAATCCTCCAAAACCATGCTCCTCTGACAATCCTGCACATCAGAGCACTGTTCCACAATGTCAAAACCACCTATGGCCTTTTTTTCAGAAGAAAAAAGGTGATAACATAAAGGTGTTCACTTCCCCAAACAGAGCAGGAGCAACACAAGGTCCCACATGCAACGTGCTCGGCAGCACGATGCACAGCTGCTTAGTGGTCAGCGTGGCTTTTAATAGAGTTTGCCCTTATCCAAATAATGACGGTATCAGACACACCCTTCCAGCAAAGAGACAACCTTCTTGCCTCGAAGGTGCCATGCTACGGCGAGGCTCTGCAAATGCCGGGTGCAACAACATAACTGGCCTGCGAGCGCAAGCTCTGCTTGCATTTTAATACGGGTCTCAGAGGTTGACAGCTATAAGTGCTCCACTCTTGCTCGCTTACGGACTGTCACAGCCAGCTCAGAGCCATGGCCAAAGGCACGCACTAAGTAACCAACTGCTTATGTTAGTGGGGTGATTTGCGGATCCTTTGTTTGTGTTCATGAATACGGTGGCTCCAGAGAGCCTCTTCCTTTCCTCTCACCCCTGCGGCTCACCGTGCTTTACAAAACACAACGGATGGAAGACGACAGGCATCAACGTCAAAGCAACGGGCTGCAGAAGACGTGCTTCAAGATCAGCCCGTTGCGACACAGAATGAAACCCTTCAATTCTCCAAAGCGGCTCAGCTGTGCAAATGCAGAGCAGAGGGAGCCAGAAGTGGGAAAGGTCACCCCTGCACCCCCCGCTCCCCGGCCGCCAGGTCCCGGCTCTGTCCTTCAGGCTCAGCCAAGCTGTCGTGATTCCTTCTGACCTGATTTAATGATTCGCATATGCCCTGAAGCCAAAATGATTGACAGCCCTTCCACTGCTATCCTCACTTGTGTAATTGCAGCAGCTATTCTTGTACATTCAAATGTCTAATCTTAGCAAGCCACAGAGCTGCTTGGTAATCTGGACCAACCGGGAATTTCCATGCAATTACTCACCACGGCTACTGGCACTTACTTTGGCTGGTAAAAGTCCTTCTTATCCGCTGACCCCAGGCTCTGCAAGACACAAAAGACAGATGTATTTCTTTAACCCTTTGCCAAGCAAGTACCATTGATGAAGATGCGTGGTGAGCAGGAAAAGGCACGCGCCTATGCTTTTTGCTGCCCGGTGGGTATGTGTGGGCTGGCTGGACAGGGCAGGCAGCTCAGGACCTCCAGCCACCAAACGTGCCATAGCCAGAGCCCACAGCAGCCAAGGATGTAAAAATAAAGAGTCAAAGCAGAGGTGTGGGGATGCGTTAGGTCTGAACCCAATGTTCAGGCATGTCTGTGTCTCCCATCACTTGCAGAAGCTTGGCACCTTGTGTCAGGAGGGGACTCATGCCCTCTTGAGCCTATCCAGCTGCAAAGAGGACGGGGTGCAGGGCTGGCAGCGAGACTGAGCCACCACTGCCTGCAGTGAGCCTCAGGCAGGGCAGGGGGGCCCGAGGCCCATAGCCACTCCCCAGGAAAGGACCACAAAATTCTTCTGCTGAGAAAAATGACATCAGACCCCAAGCATGTGCAAGCCTGGGAAGCAGAGACAGCCCGATGCACATTCAGGTTCCCATGTATCAGCATTTTCCCAAGTGCCACCAACTCCACCGACAGCACGGTCTAGTAAAAGTCTGACAGCATGCCCACCCGGGCTGCCGGAGCGCCAGGGTCCCCTGGGAGTCCCCAGCCAGGCTGAGCCCCCCTGCAGGGAGCCCGGGGGTGGCGGGCATCCCGCAGACCCCACTTTGGTGCAAGGCAGGACGCGTGCGTGACACGCACAGAGAGCACGCATGCACCGCTGTGCCTTGCCCTGCTGTCCGATGGGGCCATATACACCCACATACGCCCAAGTCTCTCCCCCAACATGCCTTGTCCTGGAGGCACCCGTGGCGGAGGCTGGCCCCCTGCCCCGATCCGAGGCCCCAGTTCATGGTACGTGCTTGCTGAGTGTGGAAGAGCCCCCACCACCCAAGGGACGCACAGGGGCAGGCTGTGCCGGATCCTCACGGCGGACGGCGCCGGGGCAGACAGACAGACTGACCCACCAAGCCTGGGTGTCAGCAAAGCCGTTGCACCGCTGGAGCCCTCTCCTCCTCCTCCTCCTCTCTGGGATGGTCCTCACCCTTGCGCCTTGCCGGGATCGGGGACAGTGAGCAGCAGCGTGGGGTGGCCCTGCCACCCACCCCGTCCCCGCGCGGGCAGCAGGCGTGTGCTGGCATGCGTGCACGTTCGCAGGAAGCACGCTCGGGCTCTGGGGCTGCTGTTGTAGTTTTGCTCCGTGGTTGCCAGGCAATGGCGAGCACCAACGCCC
>NW_009188372.1:26595-33610 GCF_000690835.1 Fulmarus glacialis | reverse complement strand
CCTCGCCGGCCAAAGCTGCCGGGTGTTCCCACCCTGGGACTGAAAAGCAAGTGGGGAGAGGAGGGCCCCAGCTTTTAAGCAGGCAGGGATCCACTGTCACCAAAACTTCCCCCCAAAATGGAGCTCTGGCCAAGCCAGGGAGACGGGCTGACCCCCTCTCCAGCATAGAGGTGTTGGTCAGACACCAGTGCAGGGAGGCTGCAGCCAAACCCACAGTGCTGGGTACGCGGAGCTGGATGCATGCCACCCTCCTGCACGTCTCATGTGCCCATGGGGCCAGGGGACACACCTGGGCTCCGGCTTGGGGTAGAGCTTGGAGTGCACGAGGAGCAGCCCTTTGGGGTGGGAAGATCTCATCTGCCCACGTGCCGAAGGCCGTGTCAGCCTGCAAAAGCTTGATGGGCTCTGAGCAATCCCCACCAGGCAGAGACAGCGGTGCCCTTTGGCTCGCCTCTGACAGAACAGAAACTACAGAAAAGCCCCACGGGGTTGATAGCCAGACACCAGAATGGGATGGTCAAATGCTTGCACAGGCTGCCCAGAGATCTGGTGGAGTTTCCAGCCTTGGAGACAGTCAAAACCCAACTGGACATGGTCCTGGGCATCCAGGACAACCAGGTGTAGGTGACCCTGCCTTGAGCAAGGGGTTGGACTGGGTGATCTCCTCAACCACTCTGTGCCTTCCTGAAGCAGCAGAGAAACGAGCACAGCAGTAACTGCACAGAGCGAATGCCCTGGGTGATGGGACCTGTCCTCCCAACCCACAGCACATCCGGGAACAACTCAACTCCCCCAGGCACAGCATTCCCATGAGATATTTCCTTACTTCTTTAAACTTGACACCTAAAACCCGGGGTGCCAGTTCCCAAACTATGGATCAGCTGCAATGAGGGTGATGAGCCATGACAAATTCAGTTCCATCTGATATCTATGCTAGCAGGGATCACGGAGAACTGTTGATATTTAAGGAGAAACCACTTGCGAACAGCTTTCTCAACACCATTGAAACAACACATGGAAAATCTCCATCCCGTGCAGTCAGACCCCCCACCCAGCTGCAGCTACCGTCTGAGGGAAAAAACTCTCATCAACCCCACAGCCAGCTCCAGACAGTCCTGACCTTTCTATTTAGGAATCAATGCCGACACTCTTCTACCTTTCTAAAATGCTGGGGGACTATCACTATCACCAATATTCCCAGCACAGGCGATGGCAAAATCTGCAGTAGCCCCTTCACACAGTCACGGGTATCACGAGCATTAACCTCGCCTCATCTCTCGCTAGGGTAGAGGTGCAGGTCTCTGAAATCAATCCCTAATGAGTGAAAACCATGTGGAAACTTGGGGAAAAGAAAAGATCACCTTGCAACTTCAGCTCTTACAGACAAGGGAGATGGAAAGCTTTAGCGAAGCCGTGTGCTCTGTGCCGGCGCCGTGCCATGGCTGCAGGTGAGCAGCAGCACGGGCACGGCAGCCTGCCCGGCCCTCCACGCGCTCCACGGCTCACGAGCCCGTGCAGTCCACAGGCTGCTGGCAGGATGAGCTGAACGAGCACGCTAAGAGAAGCGCTTATCAAGCAATTATTTTTTAAGAGTCACAGAAAACTGAGAAGTTTTAGATATCTGGACTAAAACAATGAGGCACTAACTTTGCAGAGAGGAAGAAAAACCACCCATAACATAGGGAGTGATTGCAGCAACGATTAGCCAAAATAGCTGATTTTAAAGTTTATTAAGAAAATAGCAAATGAAAAGGAAAAGCAGAATTTCAGCAACTTGTCCAAGGAATCAGGCCTGGAGCAAGGCCAGGAGCTGTGGATTGGCTCCTGGCTCTACCACCACCCCAAGGTCTGACCTTGAGCCATTTCTTCCCTCTTCATGCCTCAGTTTCCCCATATTGCCCCTGCACAGCCCTTCGCCTCCTTACTCTCTTCCCAGAAGAGAAAGGGACCATGCCCAGCAGTCAGATGAAGTTACACAGGTCAGTCCCACCATGTTGCATTTTGTTTTCCCGAGCACACACAAAACCAAGGTGGCCGTGGATCCAGAGGGCTCCCAGAGAGCGGCTGGAAAGCACTTGGCCACAAAAATCACCAGCGAACAGAGGAGAGCTTGCTGGAGGCTGGCGGAGGTGACGCCTGGGCAGGAGAAGGTGGTCAGGGCCAGCAGCAAGACCCAAGGCAAGGACATGTTTTTGGCCACCTCTAAGCAAGATCTTCAGGAAAAAGTGGAAGAAGTAGTGAGCGCAGGCACATGTGGTGTCACAACAGGAGCCACAGAGAGGGACCATCCACGAGGAGGTTAAGAAACCAGGTAGAGGATAAACCAAACGACACGCCGCTTTGAAAACTCATCAGCAGGAGGAAGGAGGCAAGAAGGCAGAAATGCCCTCAGAGGCCACAGGGCACCTTG
This sequence comes from Fulmarus glacialis, assembly GCF_000690835.1. Lineage (NCBI taxonomy): Eukaryota > Metazoa > Chordata > Aves > Procellariiformes > Procellariidae > Fulmarus > Fulmarus glacialis. The sequence goes on along the minus strand of NW_009188372.1, from coordinate 31,200 downwards.
GGGCTGGCCTGACTTTGTGCAGCAGTTCGCTGTAAGACGTAGCTGTATTAAAAAAAAAAAAGCCCAAGGCATTTGCCAAGTGCAGGGGCATGACACCATCCTGGCACGACTGGCTGGGGGTTCTTAGAGAGCTCAGGGCAGCACGTGGAAGATCCCCCCAAGCAGGGGAGCTGGCTTTCACCGACAGCTTAAAGGTATTAATTAGAAAGCACTTAGGGAATCAGTGATGGGAGGCTGCGGGCAGGACCGAGCGTGCGTGCTGTAGCGTGGTGCATGAAGGGGCAGCAGCCGAAGCATCTCTCCCGGTACTGCAGTCTCAGCCGGCATCCGCAGGAGGGAAAAATTATGGAAAAGTGATCAAGGGAAGGATGGGATGTAAGGAAGCAGAGTCGGGTAAAGGGAACATGCAGCCTGGATCTCGGGAAAAACATCCTGGCACTGAGCTTGAACAGAGTTTGAACCAACTCCAGTGGGAGGGATAGAGCAGCGTTTCTGAGGGCTTTGAAAAAGCCGACTAGATAAACCATTGTCTGGCGCGGAGCAGATAGTTCTGGCCTTACAGGGAGCTGGGACCAGCTTTTCTTCTCCTGCCTGTGCCTGGTGACTGAAAGAGGCAGACCTCCCAAAAAGGAGCAAAAGGTGACCTGGCATTTTCCCCTGCCTTCTGGGAGGAAAGATCAATTCTTCCTGCACTGATATGGGATCTGGAGGCTTTTATCTATGCAGGTACACAGCAAAAAATCAAATGCCAGCCTGCATGTATGCACTGTTGTTGGTCGATCTACGGGCTTCCAGGAGAGTTGTCTGCTGGTGGCTCCTGTGCAACAAGGCATAGCTGGGGTCTCCAGAGAGGCACGGCTGCAGTGTGATGGCTCAGCTCCCAAAATAAAACTGGGAGCCCCAGAGGCCTCCTGCTGCTGCTCAGGATGCTGGGGAGACCCTGGCCACCCCTGGAGGGAGGGAGGGAGTGGAGCATCCCCCAGTTCAAAGAGTCCCCTGCCAGCCCCAAGCCCCCCCGCAGCGTGAGTCACCCTCCAGTGGGACCCGCTGCGCTGCTTCTTGCTTGCTCACTTCATTGATGACTCAGGGTTTAGGAAGCACATTTTAAATCCCTTAATGAAATAATGCAGAGAGTCATTTTTATCGGCGTGTCTTCTTAAAACAAATACTTCAAGCGAGGCTTGTACCCATCTCCACCCTTTCCTCCTGAGAGACGGAGGCGAGCGACTGTGGGGACGGGGGCATCTGGAGGGGCAGGAGCAGCCCCCATCGCCCCGGCACGTGGCGCTGGGCAAGGCAGCTACCAAAAAGCTGCCAGGCTACACCCTCCATCCCTCTGGCATTCACACTCCTGCTGCCGGCAGGGCCAGGAGAGGAAGGTGGGACATGAGGATGCTGTCCCAGGTGACGTCCCTCAGAGCCTGGCAGTGCCCCCAACGCCCTGCTCCCCCCAGTGCCTTACCTTCCAAGCGCCTGCCCTTCTGGACGCGGCGGGGCACCGCCTTTAATCTCTTTCCTCTGCCGAGGAAACAACCGCCCGCGCACAGGCAGGAGGAGAAGGGGTGACGCCAAGCCCACAGCTCCTGGGTGCCAGGATGCAGCCTGCCAAGAAACGGGGACTGCCTGCCAATATGATTAAGAAAGTGTTGTCTCAAGGTCATTACCACCGCTAACCTCTGCCCCTCCCCATATATGAACACCTGAGCCAGGCTTCCACTGCCCTAATTTTGATTAAAGGACCTCTCCGTGCGATGTTCAGAGCCCTTCTGCTCTCGCAGAAAAGTGCAACGTCAATGTTGAAAGTGCAACATCATAGGCAACACCTTAGAAACGCTACGAGGGAAAAAGGAAGGCAACGGGACACCAACTTTCCTGGTGCTTTTACACTAAAACAAGACAAACTGAGAAGCCAAAGCAGTTTTATTTGCCATAAAGGAATTGCCATGAGGACCCACGCCCAGGTTCTTAAAAAGCACCTTTACAGGGGTGTAAAAATGCAGCCTCCCAAACTAGTAGAGCAACACCCAGCTGCACCTGGGCCGTCGCTAAGGCTTGCCAGTGGCATCAAAACCAGTGGACCTGAGCGCAGCCCAGGCACCCGGCTCCTCTCGTCTTCCCGGGGGCGTTCCCAGCGCTGCCTTTCCCAACCCTCCTTACCAAGGCAGGGCGATCACACGGCCGTACACACAACGGCTGCCTTCGGCACTGCAAAACAAGCTCCTTTTAAATGCTGGATTTTGTACAAAACGTCAAAGACATTTGTGGGCTTATCTCTTTATTTAAAACATGACCCACGATTTTTGCAAGCCTTTGCAAACCTATGAGAATCTGAGCCAACATGAAATTATTCTCTTAATTTCACATTTCAGGCACTAAGTAAACTATTTTGCAAGTTATTTAAATCATATATTTAACAAGCCCAAGTTACACAACGTATATAAGCTATCAGGCAGGCTTCCCTAGGACAGCTCATCTCCAGAGCCAGCCTTGCTGGTCCCTGATAAGAATTAGCACAACATGCTGGAGACTGAAAAGATGAGAGCGATTTAAAGGACCGCTCTGAATTCCAAAATTCAGCCAAGCTGGGGAGATAACAGAAACGGGGTTGGAAACAAGGATGCTCACGGAGGGGCTAAGGCAGAGGTATTGTATTATTTATTTATTCACGCCAGCAGACATGAATCCTGTTGTACTTTTTCCTCTTGTAAATGTTGCCAAGCGTAATCTCAGCTCATCTTTTTCTGGGCAGTGTCCCTTGGAGAACAAAGTTATTAGAAAGGCTGAAGAAGCCTCATGCAATTATTTAGAAACTACACCAAAATAATTCCCAAAGACAAGCGGCTGCTTGCAGGTGGCAGCTTTCTAAGTCATTCCAATAAAATCTGGCTCAGTAACTCCCATCGTAATCAATGCCCACACAAACAAAAGAGATAAAAACCAAGGGATGACTTATTTTTCCACGCTAGAAGAGGATTCTGCAAAACAAACTTGTGGGCCAACGCCGATAGCGGTCTAGGCTGCAAACCTACCGTCCACGCCGGTCACCTGCTGGGACCTCCGCACCTACCCCACCAGCCGCAGCATCCCTGAGCCGGGTCCCCGAGCCAGGCTGGGCAGATTCCAGGGGGATGTGGGCACGGGCAGCAGGCGCTTGGCCCCCAGGGCAGGACAGGGTGGGGGGACCGAGGCTGCACAGTCTGTACCCCCCATCCCGGCTTCTCGCCCATGGATCCTGGCCGTTCGTGCTTTCAGGCGCAGCCGTTTGTCAAGCTCCGCGTATCTGCAACATGCTGCATTTATGAGTAATCGGGAGTTGATGCCTAACTGTCGGAAGGGGAATAAAATTCAGAGCCTGGGATGCGAAAGGGTTGTTTGGAAGGAGGAGGAAGGAGATATCACCTCCCTGCCCCAGCTAACAGCATCCCTCCGAGCAAGGGCCAACCCACCCGGAGCATCCCATGCACCCCCGTGCCCCTCCAGCCCCCCGCCTCTGGCACGGGCTTGGCCGAGAAACCGAAGGGCTGTGGGAGTGTTGCCTCCTCCCCTGCGGACACCCATCCGATGGGTGCCTGCGGATGGCTCTGGCACCCATCCCACCTGCCGTAGTGACCAGTCCCCAGCACCGTACCCCTCAAAACAGCCCTGCCCCGGCACTGCCAGGGCCCCGGGCTAATACAGCCCTGAGTCTCCCAAAAACCCAGATTTGAGGTCAGATGAACCCTCCATCCTAAAACCTGAATTTCAGGCTGGATGAACCAGATTGCTCAGCTGAAAATCACAGCGATAAATCCTGCTCTCGATGTGGCAGTGCTGCAAACCAGCTCACGCCCGGGAGGGAGCTCTGGGCCACCCGGCTGGGCGCAGCTTTGCACCTCCAAAGCGGGTCCCCGAGCCAGAGAAGATCCTCGCTGGAGAGAAGATCCTCGCCTGAGTGCCGGCGCGCGGGGGTGATTAAGGAACGGAGAACAGGGGTGATTACGAAAGGGTGGGTCACATGGCAGAACAAAATCTGGTGGCAGGGGAAGGGTCAGGCCGGGGCAGCAGCGCTGCCTGCCCAGATGGAGAGACGGAAGGGGCTGGCTCGAGGGAGGAAGGAAGACATGTGCCGTTAGGAATCAGAAAAGGGCCTTGGTCTCTCGGAGGATGGCATTTTGGCAGAGCCGAAGTACCAGTGGACCATGGGGGGGTGCATGAGCCGCCAGCATTTCTGCACATGCCAGCCCCAGCCTCTCACCGTCGTGATCCTGCCTCCTCCTCCCTCGACTACAAAGGCTCCGAGGAGGGGGCGGGCGATTCCCCACAGACCTGATCCAGCCAGGGGAGGATGCCAATGGCTCTAACATGTTCATTCTTCAGCGGCTAGCTCATCCCAGCCCAGCTCTGCAGCAGGAGTCTGAACCAGCTATCGCACTCGCCTGCGAACAGCGCTGACCCTGTGCACGCACATAGGGCATTGACGTGCATCCAAGTTGGGCTTTGAGTCCAATGGAAGGTGAAAAATGTGCCAAAAAGTAGAGAAAAGTGCTTTTGGACCATTTGGGGGGAAGAAGGGAAACACAGCTATGCACGCGAGGTACTCCAAGGCAATCCAGGGAACAGAAACAA
>NW_009188372.1:26159-26458 GCF_000690835.1 Fulmarus glacialis | reverse complement strand
CCGGCGCATCCTGACACCACAGCCGTGCTCAGACGCCAACCTGAACCCACCACCTCGCCACGCCAGGACAGCCTCTTCCGAGCAGGTGGACACCCACGCTCCAGCGTCTCATCTTACCAGAGGCCAAATGCTCTTCTCTGGTTGCACATCCACCCCCATGTCCGGGACCCAGGAGGGGAGACCTTGGTGTTTTCCTAGGGGCTGAAATGCAAACATAAACCTGGTTCTTTGGCGTCATCTTTCACCCAACCTATATCTGACCCCCCGGAAAACGATGAGATGGGTTCTCCTGGAGAGCA
>NW_009188372.1:24208-26109 GCF_000690835.1 Fulmarus glacialis | reverse complement strand
GGCCCTGCCAACCGATTGCATTCACGAGGGCCAGGCCAAGCCAGAGCAGTGCCAAACTCCCCAACATCATTAAATTCTGCTTCCTCCTCCTCCTCAGAGCGCACCCTTGCAGGTGCGTTGCACAGAGGAGCAGAGATCTCTGCACGCGTGCGTGCCGGACCAAGGAGGAACGGAGCCAAGCCCCAGTGCTGCGAGCCACGCCGGCACAGCCCTGGCACCCGCCAGCCCTGCCGCCCAGCAGCGCCCGGTGACCCCCCTCCTCCCTCGGTCTCCTTCTACTCGGCAACTAAACGCACACAACTGGGTTGGCTGCAGCATGAACCCTCACAACCGACTTTGGGTTCCTCATCAGCCGGGGTAACGAGGACAGGCTCCATCCCTGAGCCTGCCTTCCTACCAGGAGGAAAAGCAAGTCTGCTAATGAGCATCTGCCAACCCCCGCCAATCAACAAGTCCATTTGCACTATCCTTCATTCCCCTTGCCTTCCCACCCCCTCTCAGCATCTCCCCCAGCCTCCATCCTTCCCCAGCCACCTCTCTTCCCAGGCCATGCTCCCCGTGCCAACAGGGGCTGCTCACCCGCAAACCCCTTGCAGCTCACACCACGCTAAGGCAGAGCCGAACTTCAAAGCATTTCTTTACCGAGAGCTCATCCAGGAAACTTTTTTTCTCGACTTCTATTGTACTGCTACATGCCTGTAAAAGTTAATTTATGCATATACACACATGCGTGCACGCACAGCCTCTTTATTAAAAAGAGTTTCTCTTTCTGGAAGGACCTCCCCGCGCCGTGCTGAGGGCTGGCACAGACCGAGCCGTGCACTTGCTGCTCATCGAAGCTTCTCTGGATGAAAGAACTTGTCAAATTGCTGGCAAAACCACCGGAGCTTGTAAACTCCGCCAGCTCAACAACAACATCCAGGGTGACAGGCACGCACAGGCGTGGGCACCTTCTCTCCGTGTTTTCATGAATCAAATCCTTAATTAGGCAGGTAAGGGTGCAGGAGCTGCAAGGGAGGAGCAGCAGACACCCAGGCTGTATATTCATCGATAGCCGGTACCAACACCGTGCTGCACATGCGCTATTTTCTACCTTATTTTTATTTCTCTTTCTTGATTGCAGCCTGCAAACTATTACTGCAACTTTAAGCACGTCGAGAAAGAGCTGTGCTTGGGCTTAAGTGTTTGCAGAATCAGGGCCGAGACGTGTAGCTGAATACGCTGCTATTTATAGCGTTAAGCCCTGAGCACGGCACGCGCAGGGGGTGCAGCGCGGCTCAGTTCGTGTTGCCGCTAGAACCTGGGGCTTTTTATTTTGCCTCATTTAAGGGGGTGTCAGCTGCCTGATCTTAACGTTGCATTCACGCGCTGCCTGGTATTTTCAAACATTTTTCATTTTTTTTAATCTTTGGGCATAGCAGCTCATACATGTTTAAACTGGTTTATAGGTGAAGTTCTATATTTCATCACTGAAAGAAAAAAAAAAAAAAAAGGCAAGAAAAAAGGCTGGAAGCCGAGTAGTCAGCTCTCAGCTCCAAGGGCCTGCAGTTAATTACACCCTGTCCTCCAGCATGTACTTGACATGCTGCATTGCCAGCCCCGCAGCCTGGCTGGGTGTCAGGCAGCCTGACAGCAGGTCTGCCCGCCAACCCGGCTAATTATAGTGCGGGGAGCAAACGAGCGGGCGCCCTCCCTGTTGCATGCGCTGCTCAATCAGCTGCAGCCTCCCGGGATGCGGAGGACCCAGGGCTGCAGCTCGGGCTGGGAAAGACCATTCCCCTGAGGCCTCCAGGGGGACCGGTGGGCACCACGAGGCTGAGGGTCCCCAGGAGAGAACTTCAGGTGGTGTCCAAAGGCCCTGACCCCCCGGGAGCACCTTAGCAGGGAGCAGGCTTGCCGCC
>NW_009188372.1:23085-24078 GCF_000690835.1 Fulmarus glacialis | reverse complement strand
GCCACCCCACCTCTCCTTGGACAGACCTCTGCACCTCCCTTGTTCTCTCCCTCTGCCTTCACCTGCCCCCCCGGTACTGGGTGTGAGTACTGGGAGGGGGGTACCCCTCCACTCAGTCTGAAAAATCGAGATGCGTGGGTACATCCCCCTCTCCTCTGGCAGCCTTGTCCCCTCGGTAGGGACAAGCCACCACATGCAAGTGGACCACAGCGTGAGGATCCCCACAGCAGGGTCCCCCACCCCAACTGCCTGAGGTTTGCTGTCCCGCGGGGGAGCCCGGGCACTGCAGACCCCTGCCCAGGCAGCACGCAGGCAGCAATGCCTTTGCTCCAGCGAGCGGGACCAGGGCCACGGCAGTGCAGCACCCTCAGGAAGGGCCCTCTGCCATCAAATCACTCCTTTGGTAACACACCTGGAAAAGGGAGAGGATCCGGCCGGAGCAGGGATCCGGCCAACCTGGCCGGTCACCCACCCACCGATGAGCTATTAATAACCCCCGCGCACGCAAGACCTGCAGGAACATGAACCGGGCTGTCAGCAAGGGACCAAATAACACCCAGCCCTTGCACGGGACATCATCCAACCAGAGCTCAAAACGCCATCAGAGAGCAGGTCTCTTGTTCTTTTGGCCCAGAAAGTGGCTCCCCGAGGTTATACAACGTCTGAGTCAAACTGTGTAAATACATATTCTCACTCCTGGGAACCTGGCTGACGGCAGACGGCTCCGTGCCGTCAACCACCGCCAACACGACCATGATACGCTCTTAACTGAGACCTCGGAGGAAGGGCGGAGCCGCTTGCAGAACAACGTGCCCACTGCAAAATAATGATGCTCCTTGCAGCTGGCCTCTTCATCATCCTCCTCCTCCTCGGCAGCCAGTAGCAAGCCCCTCACACCAGAAAACCCGCTCCTGCACTGCTCGTCCCCAGGGAGCTGATGGCTCTGGGTGGGCTGGGCGGCACGGGAGGCTACACTGCGCTCTTCAGTTTTGC
>NW_009188372.1:20558-23061 GCF_000690835.1 Fulmarus glacialis | reverse complement strand
CGGGGGGGGGGCAGAGACACTGAGTGAGAAGGTGATATTTATACAGACACTTTACAGAGCAAAACCACTGCTTAAAGAGAGCAGGCATGACTTCAGCACCCAGGGTAACACTTAAGGGTCTGTGCTGAGCACCCCTTTCCCGCCGTCACTGATTCAAGATAACTCCTCTAGCCCTAAAAATTCATGTTTAGTTTCAAACCAAAAGCAGTTCTTTTAAAAACGGGGCTTGAAGCGTATCAGCCAACCCATTTTGGAGCTATAAGGCTCTCCGAAATTAATACGCTACAGGCTTTTGGGAGCAGACGCTAACATCCGTGCTCCCCCGGTCCTTGCCGCCACGCAGCCCTTGTCCCTCTGCAGAACCCAGTGACACCGGCCCCGCTCTCCAGCCTCATCCTCCTCGCCTGCACCCCTGCGGTGGCTGGCAGCTCTGCCAGACGGCCCCTCTCACTGGGCACTGCCCCGCGACACAAAAATGGATTCAGGCGTGCTGGGGGAAGGAACGGGGAGCACAAAGTGCCCTGGTGCCCCAAGAGCCCGCAGGAGAACAACCCCGGGGCACCGAAGCCCACGCTGGAACCGCTCAGCAGAGTCAGGGGTCTTAGGCTGAATTTGCATCCCACGGCACCGCCGGAGAAAGCTGGAAAACGAGCATGTTCAGAAGGCAACACCAACCGCCACGGAGGGCAGAGCGGGGCAGAAAGCCTGGGGCTGCTTACTTGGATGCCTTTTAAGAAATGTATATACCCAAAAAAATGCTTAAACAGAGAAAAATGTACAAAAACATTATTGATGTACGTTACAGGTGAGGCTTTAGATAGAAAAAGCCCCTTGAGCTTCGCACGCTTCTCTAGGAATATCCTTTCCTTGCCACCCCGAGGCTGAGGGAAGGAGGCACCGGTTCACTCCAGGCCACCCGTTTCTCATCCAGACAGGACAGTAAAAAGGAGAAGGGGGACGAGGATACCCCTCCATCCCCCAAAAGCAAGCAGCTTCCCCCATAAAGCCAACCCCAGCCGGCAGCAAGGTTCAGGTCCACACGTGTGGACTGTGCCGCGTCCCCGAGCCCACCTGCCTGGGCGGAAAGGGACCGGGTCGGCCAGACCTGCCCTCGCTGCCCAAGCTTGCCGAGAGACCGTACTTCAGTACGCTAAAAGTATTTACACGAGCTCCAGCCAGCCAACCACCACTAAATATTTAGGCATCAAACTCCATAAAGGAAGCACAAGACACACTACAGAATAAATTGAGTACATTAGAAAAAGCCCGGAGGGGAAAAATAGATTTTTGGAACGTGTTCTCAATCTCATTAATTGGGAAGACAGCCTTGGAGGGGAAAAAAATGATTATATTCCTCCCCAAACCATTATCCACTCTTCAGAGTGTATCATATGAAAACAGTTATATAAAAGAATAAATTATATTTGGAATGGCAAGAACCCCAGAATAAAGCTAGAAACTCTGATGTTCCCATATAAAGATAGGAGACAGTTATCTGTTCCAAATTTTCAAGTTTTCTGCTGCGCCAATTCAAATTCACTACATACCAGCATGGCCATATAAAGGGGACTCCACCCATGTAATCTTGGAACGAGCAATAATCCCCCAAACTATCAATTTAATGTATGGGGATACAAAATGAGACAAGAATGTACTCACAGAACGAGCAATCCATTAACGACATGGCAAAAGGCACCAGAACATGCACACAGGAATATCTATTTAAAGTGACATTTGCACTGAAAGACCGGATCTGAAATTAAGATTTCTGCACGCAGACGTTGTAGATTCTGCAAATTAAAAGGCCGTTTCTAGATCCAATGTGAATTTTATTTTTTGTTTTATTTTCTACTATTTGTTCAGTGTCACGTTTCTTGGCCGGCACTAGAAAAACAGCTCGGGGTTTTTTTAAATTAACTTTGCTTCTGATCAGCTTTCCAGCCCATCTCGCTCGGGCTCTCCTGAGCAGCGGAGGAGCGGGGATGGTTTAGAGCAGCTCTGCAGGGGTGCGAGGGCTGGAGCCAGGCAGGGTCCTCTTAGCCTGAAGCACGTGGAGATGTCCCGGCGCCAGCCGGGGGGGAAGCGGGCGCTGGCATGCAGCACCCAACCACGCAGGTGCCAGCTCCCTGTGTACAGGCAGCCCTGAGCTCCCCCTTGCCCTGCATTATAGCCGAGGATAAATGGATAAAATCCTCCCTTTTCATGGATTTCCGCAGATGCAACACATCATCAGAAACCCAGATGCTGTTAGCCCGTTACAGCCGTCTCTGCCCTGAGAGCGCGCGGGGCTGGCGCGGGATCAGGCACTGCGGCGAGGCGCAGGCGATGCGGCACGCGGGGAAGGAGGATGCGATCCCACGGTCTGAGCCCCGGTGAATGTGCTGTCACGTTTGAAACCACACAACGAGCTGGTTCCTCGCCTAAACTAAACAAACGATACACAACGTGTAGCAGGGATCTTTCCAAGTCCCCTTTCCAGTTCAGAAGTAATGGGCACGCAGAG
>NW_009188372.1:19101-20491 GCF_000690835.1 Fulmarus glacialis | reverse complement strand
GGGAGGCGAGGAGATGGGAACGAGGGCTAGAGCTCCTCTTTTATCAGAACAACCCGCAGTTCTTAAACCAGCCGAGTGTCGGGGCGCAGAGCCCCCTGCCACCAGTCTGAATCAGAAGCCTGAAGAAGAAATTGCTTATTTTCTCCAGCTCTACCAGTCTAATAAAAATCATTGAAAAATAAAAAATAACAACCTCCCAGAAGCCACCTCCACTCCTACGCTGCGACCACGAGGAGTACCAGCAGCACCACACCTGACCTTCCCCCGCACGGTCGGCACCGCGCGCATCGCCGGCGCTGCAGCAGGCGAGCGGCACCGCAAGCCAGCGCCCTGGAAGGCAGCCAGCAGCGAGACCTGTCCAAGCCAGCGGGATGGATACACAGATAAACCAGGTCAGCTAAGTGTTTCCATCCAAGCCAGACAGTGACTAAGAGACAGCATTAATTTGTTACTCAGCCAAAGTTAAACTTTTCAGACCCAGAAAAGCCAAACGGTTGTTCCAAGTGAAAAAATACTGCAGGATGCATTCCTTCGCCCTGTCCCAGGAATACCCGGGGATTCATGATTTCAGGATGGAGCTGACAGCTCTTTCATATATCACAAAGAATAACAAACTAACCTTTCTGTTTTTCTTTTCACTCCCCAAATGCTATTTACTGGTCGCAAGAAGACGCACGTCATGTTCACGCAGCGCTCCGGGGAGGTGGAGGGCCGTACGAGCTCCACATGCTGTTATTGCAGCAGATCAAATGAACAGAGAAAACAAAAACTTGTTTTATTGGCGTTACTGCTGTCAGCACAGAGAATAAAAGAGCACGCATGAGGGAGCATCCACCTTCCACCCCTTTCTGGATTCAATGTAATGGTACGCGTGAGACTGAGAAACCAAAACGGATGAACCCTTCGGTGCTTGGAAGCTCTTACAAATTTCTCTGAAATTTAATACACTGCTCAAACACTGCGACTCTCGCACAGTCCCCACGCGCAGCAGGGGCAGGGCAGCAGCTCCGCGCCCGGGGTGCGGGGACCAGCACGCCCGGGCGATGGGGCAGCAGCCCGATGCCTTGCTGCAGAGCCCAGCAATCCCAACACCCGCGCAGAGGGTGGGGGATATCACCGGCAGCCGTCACAGCGACAGCCTTTTTATTTATTTTCTCCTTTTTGGGCCTCCAGAAAATGGCATTTTCAAGGACCAGACTCAGAGCCAGGCAGGACTCAGGTACAACACCACGTAAGGTGACACGAAATCCCAAGACGGTGACAGTGAATGCAGGGGGAGGCATCCCCAGCCCCCTCTGGTGCCGCAGCCCTTCGGCCCCCGGGCTGAGGCCGCAGAGCCCGGGGCACCGCGGGGTGCACAGCTGCTGCCTGCAGGCCGAGGAGGCTTCAA
>NW_009188372.1:14779-19066 GCF_000690835.1 Fulmarus glacialis | reverse complement strand
CAACCTGGAAAAACGCCGCACAGCAGAGCTCTAAACAAATGTACTGCCACAGAGATTGCACCCGACTTCATCTGAAACACCAGCTTCAGGAAACTAAGAGCAAAACATATGTCTATGACATGATACAGCCTCGGAAAATCCTTGCAAAGAACACAGATGATATAATACCCACATCTTATTTTATAAAAATATAATGCTTTCTTGCAGTATGTCAAACCCGGGGCTCTGCAGAGCCTCTCAGCTCCAGCATCCCTCTTTTGCAAATCTTCAAAATAAGCTACGCCGAGGTGCCATGCCGCAGAGCTAGAAACCAAACTCCCCTCCGCCGCCCAGCACAAGACCCAGTACACCTCGCTGTTGCCTGGCCCCTTTTGAAACCCCCCCAGTCCTCTCTCCTCCATCCCTCGGGACCTGTGGACCAGTCTTAATGCATAATCAAACAAGCATAAGAAATCCCTTTGGGGCGGCGGGGTGATGAAAATGCCCAGAGAGGCCTGAGCCCCAGTAAGGACCTTTGTGGCAGAGTGCTGTCACCTGAGGGACAGCGCGGTGACGGTCCTCACGCCCCCACGGACGTGGAGACCAGGGAGAAGGGTGATGTGCTGAGTCCACCCAGTCTCCAGTAAAAATCCTGTCAACTTCAGCCGAGCCGGGCCGCCGCGCGGGAGGGCAGCCAAGCCCGCCATCCACGCGGAAGGCGACAAGCATGCGAAAAAGGGACTCTTACGTTCACGCAGGGCATCCTCCCGTGGCAGGTGATGCATATCGGAAGGACTGTGCCGAAACACAGAGGCCGCTCGGGTGGCGGGTGACACATGCTGCGTGCAAACTGCACATCTCTAAAAGCCGCTGGGGCTTTTAGGGCTGGGCAGGGCTCCGCCGCTCCTCCTCTCGCCGCCCACGGGCCTTCCTTGTCGCACCTACTCCCTGGTCCCCACCCTGCGGCTCCTGCCCGTGTCCTCACGCTCACCCCATCCCACCGGCTCCTGCCCACCTTCGGATCGGTGGGCACGGGGAAGCCTCCAAAACTAGGGTAACGCATTGGGCCAAACCAATAGCCCGCCTAGCAGCTGCTGCTCGGAGCGGGGAGCCCTGACGGCTCGGGGCCAGCTGCCGCGATGCCCGCTGGAGCAGTATCTCCTCCGGCGCGGTCCGTCCTCCTGCACATCCTCCATCCTCCCGCACGCAGGGGTCTGGGCACTGGTCACCTCCGCACCGCACAGGCCAGCAGCCCCCCAGGCTGCTCGCTGAGCCCATCTATCCTTCTGGCCTTCATCACAGCCAGATCCACAAAGTCTTCATGAACCACGTGAAAAAAATAGCTGCCTTGAATTCATTTTAGCTTTTTCCCAGCAAATCTCTTTGGTACCCCCCTAATTCTGTTATTAAATCACTCACCATCTCTGTAACGCTCAGAGCTGCTTCTTCCTTATCCCCCTCCTATTTTTCCTTCTCCTTCTCCTCCTCGTCCTTCTCCCCTCCCTCCCGGGGCAGCCAGGCTCTCCCTGCCGGGAGGGCAGCAGCCGGTCCCGAGATTCCTATCCAGCCGCCCGCAGCCTCTCCCGGCAATTACAGGCCTCCGCGGCTGTCCCAGGGTAAGCGGCAAAGACAAGCCTTGAGGCAACTTCCATGGAAATGTCTCTGTTCAGAGGCAGGTTTATCTGCCCCTGCTTCCTCCCGCCTGGAGAAGAGCATCCCGCACGCACCAGCAGCATGGCGATCTGAAAGGATCAGGCGGAGAGCAGCAAAACGACCTCAACCTGTCCCTAGAAAACAAGGGTACGGGTATTCCCCTGGGACCCCGGGTCACCCCAGCGGCCCTGGTCCCCAGCCTCACCAGCTCCCTCCCAGCAAGGGCAGGTCTGTGGGGCCGGGGCGGCCGCCCCAGAAGCGGGGTAACAGTTGGGAACAGCCCAGGGCTTGTGCGAGTCCTGCACTTGCAAAGATAAAGTGATCCTTTAATGCTACATCCAAACGGTTACTGGTGGGTTTTTCTAAGCCACAGGACAGTATTTGGCAGGCACACTCGTGCTGTCTGGCTGTGCAGGCACACTCATGCTGTCTGGCTGTGGCAAGATGTGGGGTCTGGGGCACTGGGTTGGGCAGCGCCGGGTACGGCCCCGGCTGGCGGCTGCAGGAGAAGCCTCGTGCTCCTGAGCTCGGGGTACCACCGTATCCCAAAGAGGCACAGTCCAGGGGGGCTGATGGCAGTGGGGGACATGTTTGATGCCGGTGGGGACACCAGCACCACGGCTCTCACGAAGCACTCTCTCCACCTTTGACCTCTCGGGCTTGATCGCCACAAAAGCCCAGAAACTCCATTCAAAGGGCAAAACTGGCAATTCATAGCTCCAGCGGACAACAAAAACCACACTCGTGATACAAACTGCTTTTACAGTGTATAAAAGTTTACAGCTCCTCTCCCCACAAACCTCTCCATACTCCACAAGCAATAAATGACCCTTTTACCTTGTTCCCCCTGTCCCACAGGAGCTAACGAACTCACCACCCCTTCCCCTGCCTTAACCCCGCTGCGACTCCCAGCCCTGCCCAGCAGCACCAGCCCAATTAACGCTCGGTGCAAACTCACCACAACTACCCTCCGCTCTGAAGACGGCAGCCTCTGACCTGAGGAAGGGTTTGTGCCCTAAACAGGGTCCCGTGTTTCCCAGCTCCCACCGTCCCATAAAAGTCCTCACAAACCACCCGCCGAGCGGGGCGGCCAGTAACCCCAGTCCTGCCCACCCACCGCTTGTCCGCTCGGAGGCAGCGGCAGCACCGCTGCAGGGAGTTACCCCGGTCACTGGGTCGCTGCTGTTCTGCCCGTTTATTTTAGGGACACGAGACAGACAGACTCCAGGCACCTCGGGGAGGACGCAGGAGCCTCTGGTCCAGCGCAAGCTTGCGGCAAGTGAAAAGTACCCAAATATTGCTGACCAGAGGTGTATGCCGAGCACCATCCGCTGACGGAGAGAGTCACTTCGAAATCAGTATGCGCATACATCTTCATGCAGGGTGACGAGATGAAAGCCAGAGGAAGAACCGACTGAACTGAGATAAAAAGGCGCCTGCATCCAGACCCCATTTCACCCCAGCAACAGCCAAAACCTTAACAGGAGTTTGTATTAAAGCCTCTGATCTTTGCTGGGGCTTCATCACTGGGCTCCGTGTATTCACATGTTAAGAGACAGTCACTGCCCGAAACCAAATAACATTAAAAAGATACTCCGGGGATTAAGTGACCTGGCGAGCCACAGGCACAGCCAAGGATGGAAAACAAATAGTCTGTCTCGCAACAGTGCTGTGATCACACGACCCTCCTGGCACTCATATCATGTGCCTCAGTTTACCCACTCGTTACAGGCAGGTACGGCAATACCCAGCTCCTGCAGGGCAGTGGGAGGTCATATATATATACACACACATATATATATGTTTGTATGTTTTGTTTAAAAGCGCAGTTTCTAGGACTGCTCCCACGGGAAGCACAGCACCTTGCTGCTCTGGCCGGGGGTTGGGATGCGCGGGCAGCAGGAGGAAGGCAAGCCATGCCTTCAGCAGGCCCCGGGGAGGTCTGCCTGCAATCAGGCAGCAGTTAAGCTGTTGCGAAGGAAGAAATTAAAGAAATAAATCGTATTTTTTTCATGCTCAGTAAACACTCGCTAGAGACTCATGATTAAACCTTGCATATGCTCTTCCCCAAGCCTGGGCAGGAGACAGCGGTGCTGGTTACCACAGGCTGGTCCCAGGGTGGCACGGGAGCCGTGGGCTGGCACAGGGATGTGGGTGCTCACAGGGGGAGCGGGACGGGCGCTGCCGGGGCAGGAGGGATGAAGACAGGGACAGCAGAGCACAAGGAGGCTTAGCTGGGGATTTGGGGTCAGAGGGCTTGACAGGGTAAAGCAAAAGATCTGCTGCGCAAGAAAAGCTGGGCTAAGATGAGATGGTGGAAGAGGAGCTGGGGGAGGAGAGGGAAGGTGCAACCTGAGCTCCGCTGCCGGCACAAAGGGGCAGCAGAAAACACCCTGCCCGACCGCCACCGCCTCACAACCACGCGCACAGCCCGGCTGGGGTCACCCACGCCCCTGCCCGTCCCCTGCCCTCGGGGCCACGCCAGCACCTTGGGATTCCTGGCAGCAGCAGAGGGGGCATGGCCGCCTGCTACAAAAATGAATTGGGAAAGTCAGTTTGGGGGCAAAAGGGCCCCCAAGGGAGAGGAGAGGAGAAGAGGAAATTCAAGAAAAATGAAATAGGGAAGAAAAAGCTGCTGTGTAAGAGATGCAGGAA